>NW_024037937.1:472500-495000 GCF_016077235.1 Cyprinodon tularosa
CAAGCTGCTATATGAAGTGATAAAACAGGAAAGTAACACACTTTGTGGGAGTTTAAAGCAGGGTTAGCTTATAAAACAATATACTAAGGAAGGAGTAAAGTATAACTGCAAAACTAATGAGACACACCCGTCAACTAGGCAACCTGTACAACCTCTTAACTGGATGATGTTTTGCACTCAACAAATCTGCAATATAAATGCTCTTCATTTTAAAAGCCATATCCATTTAAATCCAGCATGCTATGTAGGGGACACAAGCACGTAAAAGTAAATAGATGTACGCAAAAATCTGTGTGTTGTAGGGGTGAGTATTGGCATGGTTGTTGCGATACGATACGTGTCACAATACTTGGGTCAAAATACGGTATTATCATGATATTGAACTATTGCTATATATTGCGATATTCCCGCTATCAAATTAAATGTATAGAAAAAAAGCAAGTGCTGTAAATGTTCATCAGAAGATAGTGATTGTATGGTTATTTTGGCATCCATGATGTTTGGGATTTGAGTCATGACCACCTGCTTCCTGATTTGAGAACTCATCCTACTGAACAACTTGATCACATGGAAACAATTAATGCCTTTATAAAATGTATAAACAACAAATAATATCTGCCCTGAATTTCTCACATTTGTGGAATGTCGTGAAAATCTCTATATCAATGGTGTCCAAATTCAACTCTATTCAATTCAGTTTATTTATATAGCGCCAATTCATGTCGCGTGACAGTGCCGTTGTTTGTAAGAGTTTGCCCTGAAACTGAAGGATTGACGGTTCAAGCCCTAGCTCTGGCTTTCTGTGTTATTGTGTCCTTGAGCAAGACACACTGATGGTCAGAGCCTTGCTTCTGTCAGTGAGCCCCAGGGCAGCTGTGGCTACAGTGTAGCTTGCCACCATCAGTGTGCGGGTGAATGACTGACTGTAGTTTTAAGTGCTTTGGTCGAGTACAGGCCATTTACCATGTCATCTCAAGGCACTTTGCAGTTCACCAGATCATACAGGTCCTTCTCAAAATATTAGCATATTGTGATAAAGTTCATTAATGTAATTATAAAACTTGAACATTCAAATATTTTTGATTCATTGCACACTAACTGAAATATTTCAGGTCTTTTATTGTCTTAATATGGATGAGTTTGGCATACAGCTCATGAAAACCCAAAATTCCCATCTCAAAAAATTATGGAAAATAATGAATTTTATCACAATATGCTAATATTTTGAGAAGGACCTGTACAGTTAAACTGATTCAAACTTTTCTATCTAAGGAAAACCAGTTGATTGCATCGACTCATTGACTCGAAAGCAATCCCTGCCCTTAGAATTCTGCCATGTTGGAATTGTATTTCAAGAAAGAAAAACAGCAACAACGGATTACAAAGTAAAGCTGAAGTATCTAGCAGCTTCCTAGAAATGTAGTTGAGTGGAAGTTATAAGTACCCCCCAAAAATGAAGGTACTTAAGTACAGTAACCAAGTAAATTTACTCTGCTACTTTCAAACACTGGAATTTATAGAATAACAGAATTAACCGAACACCTCCCTGAGAGAAACGGACAAAACGTTCTGTTTCTAGATGTCCAAAACAGGTGGAGCGTAAAAAATACTTGCAGCCGTCTATCAGCCAAAAGGTGGCCTTAGCACAGTCCAGATCATGCTGCAGACTGATGGTCTTTGGAAAATAAAAAGACGAAAACCATCTGTTTTTTTAGCTTTAATTTTACAATTAGTTTAATCTGAAAAACTCACACTGAGAGAAAATACAATTAGAAGAAATGTATTGATACAAATACTCTGTCTTTGGCGCTCAGGCCTCTGCAGGAAACATAGCACTGAATGTTGTTTGATATGCAAGAACAGGAGTAAAGAAACTGGTGGAGTGGAGATAGATGAGGTTGGTCAGTCTGTAGACTGCTGGTTAGGGAGACGGTCTGCTGAGCTTTATGGGGAGATCCAGTGGACTGCGTGAGCTGATACTAGAGCTTCACTCAGGGACCTAGTAGATGGGAGTCCAGTTGGATAACACAGGTTGAGAGAACATGTCCATGATGAGCAAGCATGAAGCGACAGTGGAGAGGAAAACCTCCCCATTGGGAAGAAACCTCTGGCAGAACCAGGCTCAATATGGCGGTCTTCAGCCGGACCGGTTGAAATGAGACGCAGAATGCAGTAAGAGTCCGGGAGGAAAGAAATGCTTATGAAGTTTTAGGTACGATGGTGCAAGAGGGGATGGAGGTGGGTTGAAACGAGATCATCTGAATGAAGTCACACAGAGCATCCACCGCCTGCACAGTATGTATCGGAGGCCTTTTAAGATGAACTTTGGATGCTGATTAGCTTTCGTACAGGCATGGTTCAAAGCTGATTGGCTGTGTCGTAGACGGATGAAGGGCAGTAGTCAGTTTATTTAGTTGAACTTCCGCCCAGGCTCCATTTGGTAATTAGATAAATTCCCATAATATGTTTTTGGTTGTGATGTGAAGAACAGATACATTTTTATGAATAATTTTACTGGGTGCTCTAAATTATTATGTCATTATAAGTTATTATGGCTCACATGCTTCAGGATACAGAAAATAAATTAAATATGTGGAAGTTTTACTAGTATTAACAAACTAATTCCAGTTTAAAGTGCTGCAATTCTCTTTTTCTTTTTTTCTGGTTTGACCTAATCTTTTCCAAGAAAGATTAAATGATATTATATAAATATTTTTTTATTTTTAGACGGAAAGGAGAACAAAACAAAAACACAACATAGACTCGATGGAGTCAAATAAAGGTTGTACTTTTTTTTTTTTTTTTTTATATCCTTCTCAGCTTTTGTTTTCCATGAAGTGAATCCAGGGTGTGTTCTGGGCTGTAACATTCTGCATAGTTGGGAGTGTTAGTGGATTTGACAGTTCTCCAAGTGTGCATGGCTCCGAGTTCAACCAGCACACTTCCAGACACAACAGTGACAGCTGGGAGAGGGATAAATAAAAACAGCTTCTCTAGCTTCATTACAAGACAGCAATTCAGACAACAGGCCAGTGGTCTCTGTGCACGAATACAAAACCAGTGTGGTTCGCTCCTCACACATTCACTCCTTCACACTTACTGTATGCGCCGCGGCGAGGGCAACAGATGGAAAAACAAGCGAGGTGAGAAGAAGGGGAAAGCGCCACAGAAAAGAGGAAATGCTGATGGTTAGCAACCAGCGTTCCTCTGACAGGTGTAACATGTTTACCAAACAAACAAGCGTTGCGGATGTCAGGGATGTGAAAATGGTGACCTGAGGTTGCTCGACCTGTGAAAAAGAAGCCCGGACTCCAGGCTGGCATATCTGTGAGGACTTTGGAGGTATTTCAGAGAAATGAGAGGACTGCGTGCCACACCAGGATTGCAAAAGTGTCTTGCAGAATCTGTCTTATGTTACTGGCCTCAAGCATCTCAGGCAGCCATGGTTGTTAGCCGAGGCCATCCGGGGTCACAGGTTCTGATGGGCAGGTTTTTAAGCCTCTCACTTTCAGGTTCCACTGCAGGGCACGGGGAAACACATCCTCGCACCGCATTCAGGCAAAATAACCACTTGGACCTGTCGAGTCAGACATGAAGACTTCCGCTTGGAGGGAAGGTGGCCTTGACCTCCCAACAAAACCACTTATCCCTGACCGCCTATGCAACAGGTGGCACGTTTGGCAGCTAATTAGTTTAGCGGGGATTTAATGTTGTTTCCTACAAGTCATGCTTCTTTGCATTCTAGCGTTTAATTACATAGAGCCGTTCCATAACGCATGCTACTTCCAGGAACGTAATAGGAAAACAGAAAGAGTTAAAAAATAGAAACTTTCCGTCAAAATGATCCAAACACAGAGACCAGGGGGGACTAAAATACATTTAAAAATTGACCCACCAGACATTTAATACGGATTTAAACTTAACAAAAACATTTGAGGATCAAATTTTACTGACATATTAAAGTTCCTAACATTTTTATAACTTTTGTAACAAAAAGCAGTGGTCATTTTATATGAACTTTATTGTAAATATGGCAACAATAACAGTGCAGTATTGCATTTATTTGTAAACTCTCAGTTCTGTTATTTTTATACTTTTTTTTAGGTCCACATTGTGTGACCATTTTTGCTTGAATCTTTTGCTGCTGTACAACCACACTGTTCCCCCATTGTGGGACAATAAACAGATTTTTTATTATATTCTAACAAGCAACCTCCAAACTTTTACCCAAAAGTATAATTTATGAAATTCAAATTCAGTCTTTACTGAGAATAGATTTAAAAGAGACCAGACCAAGAAAATAGAAAATAAAACGACATCCCTGCTGAAAATTGTATGTCTTCAGAGCAACAAGCAAAAAATCTCTGGAGATCCTGAGGTTCCCTCAAACAGTCATCCTCCTTACAAATATTATGCCGGCAAAATCTGTGTAAAAATGACTATAAAACTCTAATCTGAAACAAATTAGAGATGAAGGCAAACTATATTTTTTAACCCATTGTAACAACTGCACTGATCAATTCTGTTAATGGATATTTACACAGAAATGAAGGTTAAAAGATTTTCCACCAATTAGCATTTTTTCCGAATCTGTTCTACACCTTATTTATTTTTCAGAGAGCTTTTTAATTTTTTAACTTTCTACTTTTGCCCTTCTCAAACCCGGCCTCCTATTTATTTATATAGGTAGTGATGTAACAACCACAACAAAACAGAAAACATTCAAAGTGTAAAGATAATCTGTCCAGTTGAAGCCTAGTTAGTTTAAAGAAAACACTGATAGAGAAATGGATGACACATTCCCCACTGATTTATTTGATTTTTATAGGCACATGTTTCTTTTTCAACTTTTAAAGTGTGAAAACCAACGTAAACTTTGAAGTATTCAACTGCAGGATTTATATTAGGTTTATTCTGTAATATCTTGTCTGAGATTTTCATTTAGAGCAAAATAAACTAAATCGGTTTTTCTTATGGGTTTTTTTTTACCACCTAGTGAGCAAAAGAGGAACTGGGTTTTTTATTATTTGTGGCAAAAATTCATTTTACCTTCGTACTTTTTTATCTTTCACTAAAGCACAGGTATCCGAACCTTTAGTAAAGAATTTGAATACTTCTGACTCCTGTGTCCCAGGGAGACTAACATTTAAATTGTTAATTAAACTAAATGTAAAATGTGTTTCCATAAAACACATTTTACATTTTACAACAAAGCAGGGGGAGTGTTGGCCTGTATGTAAACTGTATGTAAAGGAATTTACATACATTTATAAAAACAATCTTTATCTTTTAGTGTAAGAAATGGAAAATAGAAAGGAATGAAATGGCAAAACATATTAATGGATAAATGGTAGAAAATAATTAAGGGAAGGATTTGAACTGGACCTTCAAAGGTTCATAAAAAACTATTAATCTCAATTGATATGACCTTTAAAAGGCTAGTTATTTTAGAAATCATCTTCATTATCTGTTAGCTTTCGCTTATTGAGCCAACTAGTCTGGATTTATAATAAATAAAGACCTCCAAAGCCGATGAAATATCAACTGCCTTTTGGCTATTCACAGAACTTCATTAAAACAAAAACAAAAAAACTGAAGTATGAGTTTAGAGTTATTAATCACTTTTTTATAAATGTCAGAATTAATGCTCTATCATTATAGTGACCTGTTTTGCGTATTGGCTCCTACTGGTTGTCAGCCAAAAAGCACAAAATGAGAGTTGACATCTTTTGATGTTTTACTGGTGTGAAAAAAAAATGGAACTAGCGCTTAGTATATTATCTAGCCTGAGGCAACAGCCTACCTCTGCAGAAAGGAATGCGGTTGCTATCACTGAACTCCACTTATCTTGGCCAAGTTAGAAAAGGGCTGATGTGCACCTGGTTAAAAGAACTTTAATGCACACATAGTTAAAATTTAGAAGCATTAGATTGCTTCTTTTCCCCTCAGATTTATGTAAAACGTTTAAAAAATTAAGAAGTTCTTACATCATTTTACAGCATTTTATCACATCCTGATTGGAAATCAATGTAGGTATGAACATTACAAGTATGTAAGCTGATTTTAATATTAGAAGAACTATAAAGTTATATCTTAGGTTACATGTTGTTTTTGTTTAGATTTAGTTTTTAGCCATTTTCCATCTCTATGTTTGCTCTACTGTCTTTTTTTTCGCCTCTCACTATTGTAAATTAGTGTTTGTGGTCACTTTGCCGGTCCTTGTGGTCACTTTGTGTTTGCCGTCCTTTCACGCAGTGGTAATCGCACTATTATGTCCTGTCTCAGCCGCGAGTACAGAGCTGTCATGTAAATCTTAAGAGCGAAGCAAAGCTCTAACTCTGTTGTTTTACCTTAGGGGCTGAACGGAATGATCTCCAAAAGAGGGAAGGAAAAAAAAAAAGGATCATTTGAGGACAAAGGGTAAATGATTCTCAGCAACACGCCCCTGTATCCTGCACGCACATCTAACTCAGACCTGTTTCTATTCATCCTGAATTGTGACGTTAACACATAATGGAGGAGTATTCAGGTGAGGCCACATGCTTCATGCTCTTCTACTACTTACAGTAAATACAAAATCATGGTGATTACAGAGAGAGAAAAAATACTAAAAGGTCAAAATGATCACCATGGAAACAAAATAAAAGCACATTTATATTTTCTATCATGACCCAATGACTCAAACTGTTGTAGGTTTGAAAAAAACAACTAATGAGTTTGCATTTAACTGCCTGTTAATCCTGTTTTCTGAGCAGCTTCTACACCTTAAAGGGCAGAAATATGAATGAGGAGATTTGCTCTGGGCCAAAGCGGTACTTGATGAAGGAAAAGAGACACGTCCTCATTCTGGCAGGAAACATGTTAACCCTTACCAACCCTCAGGTCATGATACACAAAACCAAAGGTGATGAACTCAGCCTTATAATTTACCTTGAAGAATCGCAGCTGCACAGATTGCCGGGTAACTTCCTACTTAACCTTGTCTCCCGATGGGGACACTTTAAATAAATGCAGTTGGAACATTTTGATGTGTTTTCTGTTCTTATTTATTATTCCAGCACTACTGTTTATCTTTAATATCAAATAGTGAATTTGTGTATTCATTAGGGCTTATTTTCGGTGTAATTGGATGCATCAATATCTTCCGTGATAGAATGAAAATGGGAAACTGTAAATAAAACATTTGACAGAAACAAAGATTTTTTTCCACAGCTTGCTTTATATACAATTACCAAAATACTACTATAATTCCTGTTGTTTATAATGCTAAAAATAAAGTATTTTCCATGATAATCAGGGAATATAGTTGATACCTTGATATTTTGTAAAAAAAAAAAAAAAAATATATATATATATATAATATATATATATATATATATATATATATATATATATATATATATATATATATATATATATATATATATATATATATATATATATATATATATATATATACACTAAAAAATATACTGGAGTTTTACAGGCAAGATGTAAAAATTTCAAACAGCTGGTGATCAACACAGCGGGGAGAGATTCACCCTTATGTCAGATCCTCTAAATAACCTGCAAACTACAGCTGAGATTATTCAGGTTTTGTTTAACCCACTGACCGACAGTGAGAAACCTCTGCAGGGTTTTGGAGTTAATTAGTTGGTTAGGGTTGGAGGGCATAAGTTTCCATAAATTTAAGCAAATCATACCAGAAATGAAACTACTGGTAAAACTAAATAAGGATGACCGATAGAAAAGCTGCCGAACTCATGAAAAGGAGGTTTGAAAGATAATAAAGGCCAAAACAACCTGCTGACAGGGGTCAGTATTTATAAAGTCTTTCTGCTTTTATGCAAATCACAATCAGCTTGATTAATATTACCCGTTTACATGCATAAAGGTTTGCATTAGTCAAGCACTATGCAGAGCATTCAGGTAATAAAAGAAAGAGGCATTAAAGTACCTTTTGTTGCAAAACAAACTAGTGGGATGGATTTGTAAACTTCCAAATGTTGCAGCAAGTAGAACCTGGAAGTAGAGGAAGGGAAATTTTACCATAAACCACTCATGTCAGAAACCTCTGTATGATATCTGCCCGAAGATTTTGAAAAATGAATCCAAAGTTTACAAAAGCCACTTCTTACAGCTTAGTAAATATAAGCTCCAGCTTCATGAATGTAAAGCATTCAACCAAATGGCTTCTATGTACATTTAATACACAAGTCTCCACTGCTAAAAATACAAGCACTTTGAAGCCTGTTTAAACTTTACTTTCTCTGGATATCTTTGCACGTTGTTTAAGGAAGAACGGTTCTGCTCATTACCTAAAACACATAATTCCTGAAGTGACATTTGCTGTTGGGAAAATTATGTTGTGGGGAAATTCTTGATAAGAATCAGAAAATAAGAAGAGCGGATTCCCAAACAAGACGCTGTTCCCAAACACACAGATAAGGAAATGTTTAACTAGTTTGAAAAAAAAAGCAAAACTGCTGGAGGGCCTGATCAATCACTAGAGCGACTTTATCAAACTGAAAACCTAAAGAAAGAGCGGAAGATCAGAGCATATTGAAAAATTCTCTTCTTAGCCATTCTGCCCGAGGTAACAGATGAGTAATGTGAAGAGTTTCTTCATACAGGACACAAATCACGGTTGTCATTACCCAAAAAGGCTTTTCCTCAAAGTATTTAATACAATTTTTACATATCTTATAACTGGAGTCACTTGGTACTTATAGCTAATTTGGTCAATTTTAATTTGATTTCTCTTTGTTTGTGGACTACTTGATTGTTGGTCGATATCTTGTGAGATTTAGTTTCATGGCCTCATTAGAAAAGAATTGATAAAGAAAATAATAAATTTTCATTACATTATTTGTGGGGGGTGGCGGCCTAGTGGTTAGGGCGTTGGGCTTTGAATCCTGAGGTTGTGAGTTCGATCCCCCACTCCCACAGACCCTTAACCCCACACTGCTCCCCGGGCGCCTCACAATGGCAGCCCACTGCTCCCCAAGGGGATGGGTTAAATGCAGAGAAGTAATTTCCCTCTGGGATTATTAGAGTATATAAAATACAAAAAAAATGCAAAATTACCTACTGTACCTAGCATATTTTCTACTTTACTTTAATATCCTACCTTCAAAAACTTCTATGGATGCATTTAATATCATGTTTTGTTAAGTTTTATTTTAAAATGCACCAAACTTTCATTAATTTGCTCAATAATAAATTGCAAATCTATGCAAACTGATGAAAAGAAATCTATTTAAAAGACAGGAAGGTGACCTATACTTTAACTTTCATGCTACTGTATGCAAACCCTCTGTCTGCACTAATGAAAATTCACTGCATACTATAACTGATAGCAGCAAGAGCTATATATTCTAAGTATTTCAGTTCATTTGACTAGTGGGATTCCTCAGAGATCGATAAACTTTCATCCTGACAATCAAGCGATCATTAAGTAATAGAAAATAAAATGAGGCGATGACAGGGACACAGCTAAATAGATTTTAATGGTCTAGATCCTTGTTTGCACTTTACAAGATTTTGTTTTTTAATAAACCAGATCAGAACGTACACTAAAACCAAGTAGAACATCTGAGTTTAAAGAAAGTTAACACTATTATGGATCGTTGTGTGCACCCTTTCAGTAGACTGGAGAGCAACACATTTGTAAACTATTTATAAAAGTGGCTGAATTGAAGGTGATGTATTGTCCAATTAAAAAACTAGAAAATTGATGCTGTAACTAGTACCGTCTGTGGACTGAATTTTGTTCCATCAATGCATGTTTTTTTCAGCGAAAAAAAGTAAAAAAAAATCCAGAAATGAAACTTAGAAAAACTTCTTGCTCAAGAAAAAGCTTTTCAGAGTAACTTGGCTGTTTTATCAGATCCTATTTTAAAAAATGTCATTTTACATTGTAAAATGTTTTCCCCAGATTTCTCTTTTTCAGACTGAGTTTTATTCTTGTCTAAGTGTAGATCACATTCTCTTCACTTCTTCAATATAACCATTTGCTCCTGAGAAAAGAGGAAAGGCTGCCCTCAGAAGAATGGGATCTCTAAAATGCAATTTGGAGGGAAAAAAAGCTATTTTTAGAACTCATCTAAAAAAAATACATTAATTCATTCATTATTTAACAATGAAATATGAAAATATAGAATTTGTAAAAAACTGAAAGAAATGCATTTTGACTGACAGAAGCAAGCAGATTTTCAAAGTTTCATTTCTGGTTTGCTTCTTTTTTTAATTTCAAATTTCCATTTACAAATTGTATTTTGCAATAATGGTATAAAAAAAGAAAATCACTATTTACCCGAGTAAAAACCCTAAAATATTGTACGATTAAACTAAAATGTAAATGACAAAATATGACTAAATTACAACTATAATTGTTTTAGTTTCATTAAAAGAGCGTGCAGTTACAAATAAAACTGGTTTACACCCACATAAAGTGTTTAAAGACTCCAATAGACACAAAACACGATTTGAAGAAACAGGAGGGTGGACTTTAACTATAAGAAGCTAATAAATATGACCAATTCAATGCAAAAACAACAAGTAATAAAAATAACACATGTTGTAAAACAATTTAATCACATATATTTCCAGTCATAGCAGTTCACATTCAGTTTTAATAGAACCTTATAGTATTCAGAAGTACAAATTGATTAAAATTAAGATTATTTAGTCATACAAATTGATTAACATTAAAAATACTTACAAAATCAAGAAAATATTTTCAGCTTTGGCCAAGTTTACCGACCAACGGATGATAATCAGCCAGACAAAATTTGTATTCAGTAAAATCTTCATAAACACCTCTTAAAATTATTTATTAGTCATTTAGAGAAATTTTTAGCAGCTTTCCTTCTCATGCAGACATAGATAAATGTATGCTTTCACGTTAAGGTACAGTAGCCGTTAACCAGTTTTAAATATTTGACATAAAAAAATAAAAATTCACATATGCTGCCAAGTCTTAGAAGAAACCAAAAGTAGGAAACAGTTTATTATGACGCCAGTGGGAACAACTCACCGGGCCCAAAACATTCAGAAAAAAAAAAGCTGCAGAGACACAAATCAGGGGGAAAATTCCTCAACTGTATGCACTGTAAAAATACACAGAGTGATAAAAACTAAGCTGACAAATGAGCCCCTATGCTCCAGTGAATCTCTAAGGGGCGGAATGGAATGGGGAATCAGCTCCTAACATAAATACAGAGGGAGGAAGAAAAGAGTCTCGTTGCGAGGGGGTTGAATTACCATATGACGGGGGTGGAATCTGGATATTTCTCATTACCACACACCAGCGGTAAGAACTACATATTAAAAAATAAGTAAAAAGAAACAATCCCCTTTAGTGAGATTTCTACTGACCTGTTGAAAACATCTAAAGCAGGTTCATGGTTTTAAAAACTGGATTAAACATCACAAATAAACTCAAATGCTTAAAAGCCAAGGTTTCCTCGGGCCATGCAATAACCCAGTTTGTTCTGGTTTCCAAGAAAGGCCATGGCGCCCACGTACGCCTCGATGTAGATCGGCTGCTGAAGGACCAGGACTCCGTTGGCTTTCCCAGGAACTGGGTTTTTGGCGTGCGCTCTCTCCGCCGCAGCCTTGAGCTTCTCAGAAAACACCTGGATCTGTGGACAGAAACATCCAACGTATTCACACACCCTATGATTTGGTTTCATTTTCAACATTGTTTTTTATGTATTAAGTAATGCAGACAGTTATACGTAGTGAAACCTAAGGAAAAAAAAAAGGTTTTCCAAATATATTATTAAAAAGTGATACTTGTCCAAGATAAGTAGGAAAATGTTTAAACATGGCCGATCCAGAAAGGAGCTCACATATCCCACATCCTGAATGTATTTTAATTTTAGAAAACACAGAAAAAAATGGCTTCTGCTTAAACAACTAGTGATAAGGCAGCTAGAGTTTAATTGGACCATTTAGGCCAGACCTTCTTGATTTTTGTTTCATGTACATTTCGGCCATATGTGTCATCAAGAAGAGGAGGAAAAAAAAAAAAAAAACTGCACCTGAGTCAAGTTAAAAGTCCATCTTTGTCGGCTTAGTATATCAGAGGCCACTTCTGAATAAGGCTAATCAGTGAGGACCAGGCTTGGACTGGTAATCTGTGATATCTGGCATTTGCCCGGTGGGCCGGTCCTTATTTCAGCGTGCGAGGGCCCGCCCTCCTTAAATCATACCGGCACCAACACTTACTCTCCTCCCGAAGCACCTACCTGTTACAATATACAGTATAACTCAAGGAGCTCAAGAAGTGATACAATGTTAACAACCTAAACGATGCATGCAGTATATATATACAGTATATAGCCCTTCCTTGTCATGCACAACCTTGTGACGGATGGCATATGGTGTAATTTCCTCAAACTGTAAAATCCTTGCAACAAAAGAAATTATAATAAAACTAAAATGCTTTCTTGAAACCAAACTATGATGTTCCTCTTATATTTTGTGACTTTATTTTCTAATATTTTTCAAAAATATGTTGCGGTGCATGATGGGGTTTTGCATCCATTTACATTATTCCATTTCATTGCCCACATGCAACCTAGACAGTGAATGCGTACCCACCACTGAGCTTTCATGTATTCATTCTTGAAGAACTGCCTGTCTGCCTCTTTATTGTATTGTTCTATGTTTATGTTTTTTAACACTCAGGCTTACGTTGTAGTATGTGAGTGGGTGTCTGGCTGGCTTCGTGCAGGTGTGGACGTTACGCAGCAGCAGTCATTGTCGTGTCCATGTTAATAACCAAAGCCAGTAAAGCCGCGTTATAGAAGTCTTGGTGATGGTTGTCGTGTGATGCTTGAAGATAGATCGGTTAATCCGCAATGTGTATTCGTATTGTGTTTCACAAGGCAAATTTATTTGTATAGCACAATTCAGTACAAAGAAAATTTAAAGTGCTTTACATGATTAAAATACAGGAAAATAAAACAGAATCAAAGCAAGTAGGAAAAAATTAAAAAAAATAAAATAAAAATGCAGAAACAAAAAAGAATTAAAAACAGTTGGACTAAAGACAATAAAAAAGTTGAACTAATGATGTTTTAGTTGAACTGTTTAACTAGAACAGTCGAAGGCAATCCTAAACAAATGTGTTTTTAGTCTTGATTTAAAGGAACTCAGGCTTTCCGCACTTTTACAGTTTTCTGGAAGTATGTTCCAGATAAGTGAAGCATAGGAACTAAATGCTGCTTCTCCATGTTTAGTTCTGGTTCTAGGTATGCAGAGCAGGCTGGAGCCAGAAGACCTGAGTGGTCTGGAGGGTTGATACACTGATAGAAAGTCTGTGATGTATTTAGGTGCTAAGCCATTCAGAGATTTATAAACTAGCAGAAGTATTTTAAAGTCTATTCTCTGAGATACAGGGAGCCAGTGTAAGTACTTTAGAACTGGGGTGATGTGCTCTACTTTCTTAGTCTTAGTGAGGACACGGGCAGCAGCGTTCTGGATCAGCTGCAGCTGTCTGATCCACTTTTTAGGCAGACCTGTGAAAACACTGTTGCAGTAATCAATTCGACTAAAAATAAACACATGGAGATTTTCCAGATCACGCTGAGACATTAGTCCTTTAATCCTGGAAATGTCTGAATAGTGCTGGCAGAAATAAATAAGGAGTGGGAGTAAGAAGGAAGATTCTTCCTATCATCAATTTAGCACATGAAACTCTCAGCTGTTATGAGCTCTACAGGTTCCCATAATCCTTTGTGTGACAGGATGTACAGGCACAGTCCACCTCACTGAGTTGAACAAAAATATATTACTTCCTTACACTGTAACTTATGCTAATGTCCTTACCTTCATGTTGGGTTTAATAATAGGGAGCTTCAGCCGTTCTCTATGTTTGTGCAACTTTTGGTTTTTGTAGTTCTTTTGCGTCTGTTGTGTGATGACGTCTGTAAGGCGGACAGTCGTCCTTTCCTACCCTGGATAGAGTTCTAACTGTTGACCTTGCGAAAGGTGAAGGGTGGGAGCTACAATGTGAGGTATTCAAAATCAGCCGTAGATTATGATTACAACTCAGAGGTGGGTAATAACTAGTTACATTTACTTGAGTAACGTTAAAAAATGTACTTTTAGGAGTATTTTTACAGCATTGTACTTTTTGTTGAGTAAAAATATAATAAAATATTACTACTTTTACTTGAGTAAAACGTCTTATCTTTGTACTCAAAGCTTATTGGTTCATCTGCTATGTCTGCTGTGTCATTTGGAGATTAAGCCAAAATACGGTAAACAGTTTACTGTTGACTTAACCTATTGGTGCATTTAGAGAAAGAAATTAGCCTAGCAGTTTGTTTTTTTGATGGACTGTTGGATGAAGCCGGAGTACCTGGAGAGAACCCACGCATGCTCAGGGAGAACATGGAAGACCCCAGGCCGGGAATCGAACCCAGAACCTTCTTGCTGCAAGGCAGCATTGCTACCCACTTCACCCACTGAGCAGCATTTTGTAAGTATTATAAGTCATAAAATATTGATCATGATCATGGGTAGTAAACAGATCATTTACTCAGTACTGCAGTAGCCTTTTTATCAAATATTTATTTTTACTTCCTTAATGGATACATTTTACTTTTTCTTGAGTAAATATATGATGAATTATTACTACACTACCCACCTCTGTTGAAATCTAATTTGGATCGGTACTCAGTATGGACTAAGATGACTGTACTTGTATTCATACTGATGTTGTTTTTCTTTCTCAATTCTTCCAAGTAGTAAAACACAGATGGCAACAGATAGAAATCAGTCATGCACTGGTTTCATCACCATGTCTCTTCAGGACTTATCAGCAGTACAATAGATTCAATTGGCTCTTTTTAGGAGTTTACCAATGCTTCTTCAAAGGGGTACAGACTCCCAAGATTTCAGATGACTGACTTTCCTTATTTGGAACAAGTTTAAGGCATAAGAAATGTATTTATGTGAAATTTAAGAACCACAACATGTTTAAGAGATAAAATAAGCCTTAAGGACTTGTGGAGTTTATCCTTATGTCCATTATTACGCAATGATTGGAGGGACACTCGTATGTCGACATTCATCCATTGTATCTCCTGGCAACCACAGCTGTAATTTCTGATTCAAGGTAATTAAATCCTTTCCTCAGAGCAGTTGTAGCATATTTACCTTGGTGCTGCACAGGAGCAGAGTTACACCCAGTAACTACGGTGACCTCCTAGAAAACATGCCTGTAAGCTACAAAGTGAGGAGATTAAGTTACACTTTCAAATCAAAACTTTTCTAGTTTTTTGTCTGGATATATATATATTTTTTAAACATGTTCCCATCTACTGCAAAACACCCGTAACTATAGCATTTAACAATGGAAACAGATGTTTTTAAAACCCTCAGTTTACACTAAGGAGTTAGATCTTTGTTGGTGCTGGAGGGTTTGTCATGTATGGGAGGGAGGTTCCCTTAATTAAGATAATAAAAAAAAGGAAAAAAGAAAAAAGCAGTGTTGATACTTAGATGTTGATCAGCACACATTTTAATCGCTCATTACTCATTCCTTAGCAGCACACATTAATGTTCAGGTTCAGACATGTGGAACTAAAGAACCTTCAGCCTAAAAAGAGGGCAAGATAGACCACTGCAAAAGGATACAGGCCAGCTTCATTCATTTACTGTATTAATTCTAGAGCGAGCCTCACTTTACCAAACAGTTGATGCAATGTTTTCAAAAGCATTTAGGTGCAGAAGATGATATCCTGAGAAAACAAACTTTTGTTCCAAATCCTGGATCCGTTTCTTGATTGCAACATCAATGTTGACACCTTCCTAAAAGAGCTCCAGTAATGGGGGCAATGTGCTGCAATCTCCTTTCAAATTCTACGCCTTGAGGTGGAAAGACTCAGTCTTATCAGATGTAAAGTGAACAGGATTACGAAACTCTACGTTCATTCTGGATTGTTTCAAAACGACTGAACTTCTTTTTAAAACAAACAACTAAATCTTCCAAAGAGTGATTGGAAAAAGACTTTTAAACTCTGCCATGCAGGAAAAAAAAGTCCAAACAAACCACTTAGGAAGATATTTGGCACAATGCTTTTTAAAGTAGGTGGTATTGTCACACATCCTGGGTGATTCACTCACAATGTTTGAATAGATGGTTCAAACCAAATGGTGAAATGTTCCCTTAATGCGTGACTGCATACCAGCCTTTGGCTTCTGTGGTGTGGGAAGATATGATGAGCGAGGGAAGTCCCACCCCTGCACTGAGACAAATATGAGCCCCATATGAGCCAGACTGCCACAGATGTTTGGACATTACAAAAAGATTTAGTCACATAGAAGCCAGAACACACCGGCCGCAATTTAGAACCCGATCGGGTCCTATGAAGTCGTTATGATTACATCTCATTGAAAATGAATGGGGCTGGTCAGACAGCATGCAACTGTCAGCAACTGTGCTGCACAGCTCCCGCTGAGGTAGACCACCGGTCTATTTGGGTCGCACCTTTGCAGCAGTTTAATGGGTCAGACAGGAAGCGAGACACGGCAGCGAAGTCAAACCTTGGTGTGCATGGAGCAAGCTGGGCAGACTGGGACATTCAAAACAAAACATTTTAATGACCAGGATTTCCAAGGCAGGAGCTCTGGATGACAAACGTGTAAAATAGAGATCTTTAAGCTACAGAAAAAACAAATGTGAGACAGCTAGGATGTTATTAAGGGAGAATGAAGGACGCTCTTTTTCCCATGCTTTAAGGACATTTGATGTTCTGCAAAATTCCCCCTTATTCTGGTGTTTTATGGGAACCTATCCCATTCTTTATAGCATCTCAGCAGCTTGGAAAAGAAGGGCTGCAGGCAGTTTAAAGTACAGCGAATGCAGCGATACAAAAGTGGATCCCCCATGGGTAGAAAAGTTTAAAGCATCCTCTTTTAAATGTAATTTTGCAGCTGCATCTAAAACCGAAAATTTAGAGAAGGATGTAACCTTATATTTACATATTTCTTTTCCATTATCCATATATACCTAGCCAATAAAATCAGTCAAACAAAAGCATTCTGGCTCCACTAGTCCTTTGTTCATAAATATGGGGAACTTTTTTTGTAAATAAATAGTGCATTCCTGCTTCCTTGGGATATTACAACCTTTCAAAAAATAATACATCCACAGAATGTGGAATAAAATATTTAATTTTATTTTTAAAAAAAGAGATAAATAATTGTTGTAGACATTCTGATGGGTCCAAAACATATATTTACTTCAGGTAACTATCCATACGTTGACACAAAACGATTCTGCAACAATAAGAACAATAGGCTGAAGTTACGGCTGGACAAAAAACAAAAAAATCCTGATAGAAACCTGATCTCAATAAAAAAAAAAATTCTGATAAATAGTTCAACAATTTCACTGAAATCCAGTTCAGAATGAACCACATTCTGCAGGATTCCAGCAGAAATAAAGCATCCGTCTCTGCAGAGGCCTTTAAACTTGACTGAGCCATCCTTTAGATTTAAAAATTATTAGTGTTACAATTAAATTTGGTAAATTTTTTTCCTGATTCATATATCAAATAGATAAAAAAAAAATTAATTATTATAGATGTGAACTGATAGAAAAGGCGAATATAATGATACCAGGCCTGGTTAAAGCCATGTAAGATGAAGTGTTGCCAGATCCTAGTAGTTCCATGATAAAGCGGAAAAATCATATATGAGCTGCAATTCTGAGATTCACAGGAAAAAACAAAAAAGAAACAAGTAAAATGAGAAAAACGTCAGAGCTTATGAGTGTTTTTGCCGACTTTAGAAAGCAAAGGAGCTCATGAGCTGCAGATGCTGACACTTTTTCTGAACAGTTAAATGATTCCTAATGCTTGCCAGCCAAAGGTTAGTATTAGCTGACCAGGCAACCGGCTGGTAAACAGTACCAGAACCAAAGCAGGCATCAATAACTGGCTGGGAGGAGTTAAACTTTTAGCTATCACCTTTTAACAGGAACTGTCAGGATCAGACAGTGAGAAAGGTGAGGTTAGACTGAATGACAAGGAAGAACTTCAAGAGAGGTTGTTTATTTTAAATACAAGTTTGGTGGATAAACTATGATGTGGAACATACTTCATGAACTCTTTTAAATACATGAATGTTAGGAATAACTCTGACAGCCTCCACCAGGAAGCTGGAAGTTATCATCCAGACTTAAGGCCAAATAAAGACAAGAATTGTTCATGAGGGACAGAATCAACCAGTAAATACACTGCAAGGTTGTTCCTTCTGACATTCAAGGGAAATCATCATGGAAAAATGAACCAAATTAAATTGTAGCACTAATAATTTTTAATTTTTAAAAGACTTATTAAAAAAAAAAAATTTAAGTCAAGAGTGTGTTTCTCAAATCAGATTGATCAACATTAAAATATACTAACTGATTAACTTTAAAGATGGACTGAGGCTGATGGTTATCTGTCTGAAACATGTGCGTATGACTGAAGGAGGGGACCAAAAAGCTGCTCAGATTAGGACATCTACTCTACAGTTTAAGATCTCTAAAACCCAGAATTTTTTTTTTCTTTTCGTTCAGGCGCTGACCTGGATTTCTGCTGTAAAAGAAAAAAAAAAGAAAGTTCTTGATCCAGGTGTGTCAGTTCTGTTGAAAATGATAATTTCCAGTGAAATCCACTTTGATGCTAATTTTCCATTTAAGACATTTCTCTGTTCTGACTCATCCAACCACACCATTAAACATACAGAGACCTCAGTACTACACCTACTTCTGGATTAGAGAAAGGAAGCTGCAACAGCTATAAATAAAATAAAGGTCAAAAAAACAAAAAACGAAAAAAAAAAAAACAATATGCTAAACAAGAATATGTGGGTCTGTAAAAAAAATAAATAAAAAATTCAGCCCACTTACGTCGCAGAGAGCAGCGAAGGTGTCGTTAATGTTCCTCACAGGATGGTAGGTGAAAGTGCTGAAGGGAAAGTCATTGGCGAAGGGGTTCCACCTGGAGGTAAAGGAGGGTTCCCTCAGCCGGTCCCAGAAGACACGCACCCCCTCCCCATCTCTCCTAAAATAAATAAACATAGGCAATGTAAAAAAATAAAGATGAGAAATATGTGTGTTTTTTTTTACCGTTAGTGACACATGGATGACGTGACAGCCTCTCTGCTCCTTTTCACAGCTGGCTTACAGAACTGAATGCATGTTTTTTATTTTTTTTTTTTCCCTTAGAAGTCATGTGCAAACTGTCAATCTTGCTCTACTGTAGCTTGAGAGACACACAGATGCTCCAAAACAATTATTTTTCTTTTTCCCTTTCCTTGTTTTGTTCCTGTGCAGCTCAGTGATGCAGTGGGTAGCACTGCTGCCTTGCAGCAAGAAGGTTGTGGGTTCGATTCCCTGCCTGTGGTCTTCCTGCATCGAGTTTGCATGTTCTCCCTGAACATGTGTGGGTTCTCTCCGGGTACTCCAGCTTCCTTCTACAGTCCAAAAACTTGGAGGGGATATACTAAAATAAACATGTTACCTAAAGTGTATGTAATATTTGAGAAGATGTATAATGTCACCCTAAATGTTTATTTTGCATTATGGCTGAATGTAGAGTAAGTTATTATTTGTAATTGAAATTACAGAGAATTCCTCCAGATGCTGTTTTCATTGCCCTTAAAGCCCTGGCATACTCCGCCTAAGAGAAACTGCACTACACCTTCAGTCCAGCAGGTGGCAGTAATAACATCCCACAACAGGTTTTCTCTTTACTTCCAGCTATGAGTCAGTTCCTAAGCATAACAAGTTTAAATGGTTATTTGACATTTAAATGTTTTTATAAACCTGCATCTGGTCAGTGTTGCTTTATTGCTGCATGATACATTTAAAATAAGTATGAAAACAGTTTAATAGTTATTTTTGCTTTTACTCTAATAATAACCAGATATATCTAATATCTAAAGCATAAAATAAAAAATAAAAAAACTTCATTATTATAAACATGTATTTATACCAAGTAGCAGCTGCAGGAAGCGGAGTTGACGATAAAGACATCCTACTCGTGATCTCTGCTCCTGCAGCTCTATCAGCATAAAATCATTAAATATATACATATATATTTTTATAAGACCATTGTCCATTTATAGACTGCATCCCCATTTACGCATTTTACACTGTAGTTCAAAAAAAGATTTTGCATCCCTCTCTAACAAATCTGTTTGACAGCTGAACAAACAGAAGTTAACTGCGGCGAAGAATACCAGCAAACAATAAACAATCTGCTTTAAACCAGAAAACTACTACCATCAAATTGTAATTAAACTGTAAACTGTTTATTTTAGTGTGTAACAGAATTCAACATTACTACCATTATTTATCTTTAATTACCTCTATTGGTAATTATTCAGTTGCAGGTATACCCTATGGGAACAACTGCAGCTGATTCTAATATACCCCACCCCTCACTTTGGGAACAACTGTCTTAAAGACTGTGTAAAGTATAAAGTTTGTCACACCACAGACATATGTTTTATTAATCACCCATGCTATTCTGTTTCACTGCAACATTTTTAAAGGACAAAAAATGCTAAATATTATTTTAACATTCTGCTTTTAAATTAGGGGGATCAGTGGAAGGTTTGCATATATGTGACTCATGTTTAACGGGGAAAAGGGAGGAGAGTTGCTCTGCTCTCTGACTGCAGACATGGGCTGCAGCTGCTGCATCCAAGTCCCTGTGTTTTGGAGGAGGGAGGGGCTCACTCTCTGTTTGCTGAGGACTGTAAACACATGAATTGGTCATGAGGGACAGAATCAACCAGTAAACAATGCAAGGTTGTTCCTTTTGACATTCAAACTCTTCCTGACCAACCTTCCTCCATCGTTCCCCTTTGTCTCTCCATAATTAGCACCAAACTGTGTACGTTTATGCTCAACTAGTATGCAGTTCATGCAGGATCCATTTTTAATTTTTAAAAGGGTTATTAAAAAAGAATGAACTTTAAAATGATGAACTTTAAAGATGGACGGAAGCTGATGGTTATCTGTCTGAAACATGACTGAAGGAGGGGACCAAAAAGCTGCTCAGATTAGGAGGTCTACTGTACAGTTTAAGATCTCTAAAACCCAGAAAACAAATGTTTCCCATCTTTTTTCCTATAGGCGCTGGCTGTTGAAAATGATCATTTCTAGTGAAATCCACTTTGATGCTAATCTTCCAATTAAGACATTTCTCTGTTCTGACTCATCCAACCACACCATTAAACATACAGAGACCTCAGTGCAACACCTACTTCTGGATTAGAGAAAGGAAGCTGCAACAGCTAAAATTTAAATAATGTTCTTCTAACACAATACATTCATCAGAAAAAAAAAATCCACTAAACACGAATACTGTATGTGGGTCTGTAAAAAAATTAAAATAAATAATTCAGCCCACTACAACAATTATTGATCTTTAATTACCTCTATTGGTAATTATTCAATTACATCCCACCCCTCACTTTGGGAACAACTGTCTTAAAGACTGTGTAAAGTATAAATAAATGTGTTCTCTCAGTTTGTCACACCACATAAATATCTTTTATTAATTACCCATCCAAATAAAAAAATAAAAAAATAAAAAAAACACAATCAAGCTGTAAAGTTAGATCTCTGCCCTGGTAGAGCCACTGAAACCACGCTTACATGCTATTCTGTTTCTTTGCAAACAGTTTTAAAGGACAAAAAATGCTAAATATTATTTTAGCATTCTGGTTTTTAATTCAGGGGGATCAGTGGAAGCTTTGCATATATGTGACTCATGTTTAATGGGGAAACGGAGGAGAGTTGCTCTGCTCTCTGACTGCAGACATGGGCTGCAGCTGCTGCATCAGAGTCCCTGTGTTTTGGAGGAGGAAGGGGCTCACTCTCTGTTTGCTGAGGACTGTAAACACATAAATTGTCCATGAGGGACAGAATCAACCAGTAAACAATGCAAGGTTGTACCTTCTGACACTCAAACTGTACCTGACCAACCTTCCTCACTCACTGTTTTCTGAGGGCTGTAAACTCAGTGATCAGTGCATGTGTTGTTTTCCAAACTCCCAAACGACACAGGAAAAATTTACAAAATTTATAAAAAATAAATAAATAAAAAGCCACTATAGAGGCTTAATATGTTGACAAAGTGGCTGAATTGGCAACAATGCAGAAGCGGCAGTGCTGTTTATTTTTATACTACTGGGCCAGCAGGGGGCGAGCATATGCTGAATGACAACAGGTGGCCCTACTTTTAGAGACCCCAAAAATCCTGAAACGCAGGAACATTTAAACACAAATTTAATTCTAGTTATTGCAAAGGTAAAAGAATGTTTTTAGGGGAAAACTAGGGGGTTTCCTTGATAGAGTCTTTAAGGGATGTTTTTTAGCCACTATAGACGCTCCATTTTTCCTATCGGTGTGTTTCCCCATTTCCTACTTTTTAAGAGAACCTAAAGACTTTTAATGATATTTATTCTTCTCCAATTTTT
>NW_024037937.1:1100000-1262098 GCF_016077235.1 Cyprinodon tularosa
CTGCTGTATCGATGGGAACTGATGGTTTCTGTGGGACGTACACCTGCCACACATACTCTAAAAATCTGCTGGGCTCTTCCACAAGATGCCCAAGCTAGCAATACATGCTTATCAACACTTATTATTTAATTTTTCTAAATGCATTACATTACAGAAACACAAATAATTTATATAATGTTTTTCATGCTGGTCGCAGTATTAAAGGATGATTTAGAAGGTCAGGTTTGTTTGGATAATTATCATTGATGGTGTGTGATTATAATATTATTATTAGCTGCCTGTTGCGTCAGAACTGATGTTTTCCACAATAGTTAATCTAATTAAGACAGTTCCTCTTTCCGGATATACAGTTATCATGTTCATTCTGCACATGGCAAAGATTTGGAAATGGAATGAGAGCGGCGTCCTTCAGCTAAGAACAAAGTGTAATACTTTGATAAGGCTGGAGCCATGGATGTCTACTCATCTGCTAACTTGTATGATGTAAAATGTGATGATGTGGCAGACTGGAGTTGTATAAAATGCCTCTTTAACTGTTGATAGTGGCCACTTCCTGAAAGGTGAGCCTGGGGGTATGCAGCTGCCATTCTATAAATCTAAGCAACTTCTCTGATCTGAGTGAGATTACAATTTATACCAAAATCTGTTGTCATGTCTCCTGTTTATTCAATGCATCTAAGTTATGAAGTGTTATTTAAAGGGGTCTGTTCCGAGTGATCTCTTTTCAGGAAAAAGAACCGGAGATATAAAGCTTCAAGGTGCACAAGGTGCAAGCAGCCTAACAAATTAGTTAAAGATAGGCTCGCCTGTAGATATGCAGTCCTATGAACTGTGCTATGAACTGTGCTCTGTGTATCTTATCCTATTTCAAGGGCAAAAATACTCCTTCAATTGATTATTTTACTTGCTCAAATTAAATACCAACACACTTGTTTTAAGAAATGTTTACTTTCTTTTGGATAAGTTTTAGATCAGATTCGAACTTTTATCAAACTTTTATATATATTTTTGTATGCTCTCCAGTTTTAAGGATCCATATTAATCTGTAGGGTTCTGTGTACTTCAAGGTTTCCCTTTCCTCTAGTAAACCATACATGCTTAGAAAGACAGAGAGATAGACAGATAGATCAATTGATTGATCATCAATAGATAGATAGATAGATAGATAGATAGATAGATAGATAGATAGATAGATAGATAGATAGATAGATAGATAGATAGATAGATAGATAGATAGATAGATAGATAGATAGATAGATAGATAGATAGATAGATAGATAGATAGATAGATAGATAGATAGATAGATAGATAGATAGATAGATAGATAGATAGATAGATAGATAGATAGATAGATAGATAGATAGATAGATAGATAGATAGATAGGTTCAGATTTGTTTCAGTTGGTATAAAACCAATAAGTAGCATGATGGGGATGCAAGATGGTTATTTATTCCTATACATATTTCCAATCCAGATTAGCATGTCAGAGAGATAATTTGCAGTTGAAAGTTCAGCACCAACACAGTATGTATAGATTTGGACTGACAATACTACTACATAACAATAATACAATTATTATTCTTTGACTTGTAAATCTGTGCATTAATAGTTTGCCCTGTTCGTCTTTGGTTTATCCAGTGATTTATTTACTGTTTATTCAAAGTGGAGAAGCATTGGTTATTGTATGGGAGCTGAAACTGCTTCCTCTGTCCGCCCCCACTTTGTACACTAACGTCCGACCCTGCGTTTCTGGCAATTTGCTCCTATTGTGAAGCACTTCCTGATAGGAGGCACTCTGGAAGACTGCGCTCTGTCAACTGCAAAGGAATGTGACATTCCATTCTAATATTACGGATGTCTCTTTTGGATTTCTGGGGCTAATTTCTGCCCTTTTTCCTTGTTGTGTCTGGAGAAAGTGGTTCCAGACAGACACCCTGTCTAGGCTCTGCTTTATCCACAACGGACTGCAACAGATTAAAGCATTTCTGTGCATTGATTTACAGATTTTTACAATTAAAACCTTGGGTCATTTCTGCCTATCATTTAAAAAAATAATAAATGCGAAACTGTATTAAATAAAATATGTTGGTAAAAGTAAAATAAATTCCTCAATATCATAAGATTTAAAGGCTTATCGCCAAAGCAGACAATTATGACCATGTTTGTGCTGAGAGTTAAAACAAGATAAGTTCCTTAGTCCTTTAGTATGCACATGTTTTCATCTGTACAGAGCAGTTTGAATAAAATCTGGTGTGTGTATAAATTATAACTTCTCACATCTTGTTTTTACACATCCATTTTTACTTATTAACATTTAATAGGACAGTGTTTTTGTTTATTTTTTATTTTTTTGTTCTCTAAAAAATAGCTCCATCTGAAATTAAATATAAAAATCCTAACCACATGTTAGGAGCAGCATTTAAAAATCGATATGTTTACGACCAAAAATATGGATGGACATAAAATAACAGAAAGCATAATGCACTGGTTCATCCTGTGTTTTATTGGGATCTTTTGACAAACCCTGTTAAATGACCCTGGTGCTGAGAGCCAAAAAATTTAGTAAGTAAGAATGTATTAGTATAGCACATTTCAGTGTCAATTCAAAGTGCTTTACTTTAAAAAACAGAACACATTTGCAGTAAAATCATGAAAATCATTAAATACACAGCAGATCATCAGAACATCAAAATCATAAAAACCATCAACTAGATACAGTTCATCATAGGGAGAATGTCAGTGTGATTTAAGATCTTTTGTTTTTAGCAGCTTTTCACTTGGATATTTAAAGACAGTTCTAAGCAGGTGGATCTTTAGTCTTGATTTAAGAATTTTCATTGTTTCTGTGGTTTTGCATTTTTTTGGGAGTTTTTTCCAGAATAAAAGGTCACCAAACTGAAACCTCAAGTCCATCAACTTGTACTTAAAGGTATAAAGGATGGTCTTTTATTTCTGGGTGGATCATCTAAATAAGTGGTCCTCCTAACTGTCAATCATTCTGGTGATATGTTTACGTAAGGCCATCCTACGTGCTTGTCCCATTAGATATTTTTTTCTGCACATTTGCACTTTCGTTGAAGCTCACCTTTCTCACCGTGGTTGTTTAAAAATGGCCGAGCGTCTTAAGAGAAAAAGTGCCTACAAAGGATATAAGAAGAAAAGAAAGGCCTCAGAAGAGGCAGATATATCCCAGAATGCTCTGTGTGGAGAGAACTCCTCACACAGCATTATAGGATTTGCTGTCGCTACCCGACAGCAGCGACTAATAACAAAGATGAAGCAGGCATTGCTCAGTGGAGGAGGAGTTACGTGACCAAAGAGGAGCAAAAAACTAGTGATTATCTGTCCAAACGGTCAATGAACTGAATTCGCTATAAAATCCACTATATAATCCCTGCTCTTTATAGTGATTGAGGGATTTAGTGGTTAGGGCGGATGTTCGGACACAGTAAGCTTGTATGAGAACAGCAACTTTTAAACAGAGCGTGGACAAGGAGAAATGGGCTCATGCACACCCTTGCACGCGTTTAATAGGCATTCCCTCTCGGGAGCGGGTACAGGGTTGATCATGTGCAAAAAATTAACCTGTAATCGTACTGTTTGCCAGGTGATTGCCAAGTTTGGCTAATGCTATCCATCCATTGTCTGACACGCTTGTCCCAATTGGGGTAGCGAGACCCTGGACAGGTCGCCAGTCCATCGCATGGCAACACAGAGATAAACAGGACATACAACCATTCATGCACACACTCACACCTAAGGAGAATTTAGAGAAGCCAATTAACCTAACAGTCATGTTTGTGAGTCATGACTGTGGGAGGAAGCCAAGGTGTCTGGAGAGAACCCACGCATGCTCAGGTAGAACATGCAAACTCCATGCAGAAAGACGCCGGGCCGGGAATCGAACCCAGAACCTTCTTGTTGCAAGGCAACGCTAATCTTTGCTTAAATATTTGCTAACGGTTATTATTGGTTAGCAAGCATTTACTTTGGTAAGCATCAGCAAACAGTTAGAATGACTGTGCAGGAGCAAAATGGCAAACTCGGGGTGGCTTTTGAGCCTTTTAGTTTCTTTAGGTCTGCACCAACACCAAAGCTTGACTGATATTCACCTTTATTTTGCTGAGAAACTGAGAATCTGAGAAACTTAACGCCGAGAAGAAGCAATTTCTCTGCATTATACACTATCGCTTAGCTACTTCCATCTTGAAACACCTGAGCCCCAGATGTGTTTTTTTTGTTTTGTTTAATTATTCTTTTGTTGTAAAAGTTGTATCCATGATCTTTAAAAACATGAATTAGTTTTCAATGTTTTAGATGAAGCTGCTGAGAGCCATTGTGGCCGTACAGCCATAGACCCCAGCTCTAAACAAACATCAAAAATTTGTTTATCACTTAAACTCAAATTAAAATTCATTAAGTTTTCTGGGTGGAAGTAAATAAAATGTGAAAAGGGGAAATGTGCACCTTCCTTACATGAAAAAAAAAGATAGCTGGACAATTTGGGGTTTTCACAAACTTTAGTCGGTGGTGTTATAAAAGTGGAGTTTGTTCAACAAATATCCTTTAATTCTTCTTTATAGCCTTTAATCAGTGTTTTCATCTGTTTGCAGTGAAAAGCTTCTGTTTGGTAGTGAAACTCTTTGTGTTTTAACATCTACAAGCAGATTTCCAAATAGCAACAGAACCTGTTTAGGCTCTCAGTGTTGCACTATGTCAGCGGAAAGCTTTGGTAAATACAGATCTTGTTAAACAAACAGTCTCTGTATATGATGACCTCTCTGACCAGAAGGGAAACTGAATTTAAAGGGAGAAGAGAGCGAGAAGAGCAGAGAGGTCAGACATCAGGAATGAGGAAATCCCACCCTGGCCCCAGCAGATAGAGGACAGGAAGTGAAGGCCATTTGCATGCAAATTGTCCTTCAGTGGAGTAACATATGCAGCATTAAAGGGTGGGTGGCCTGCAGAGCCAAAATGTAAATCACCAGGTGGGTATAATGTGCTTGATAGTATCCTCTGTCTGCAGCTGTGGAGCTGATGCTAAGATCTGTGTACAAAAAGAAAAAAAAAAAAAAACAAGAAAAAGAGGAAATTAATTAGTGTCTGCTTTACTCTGATAAAATAAGACAGTGGATATAAATGTGTCTGCAATCTTTGAAATATTTGAATCAATATTTTTAAGAAGTTATCCAAACATAGCTGTTAAAACAAAGTATTAAATTAGATTAGGAAAAATATACAGTCTCAACAAAACATGCAACATAGGAGTTTTTTACTCACAGAAAGTTAATCTGCTACTCTGTTTTTATTAGTTTAGGTTCAGAAAGACAAATTTTCTATTATCTTATTAATCAAATGGAGGAACAGCATAGCTCATAAACCCCAGTATTTCATTTTCCTAATGTCTAATGATTTATTTAATGGAAAATGACAACAGAAGTAGAAAGCCCGATTATCACTCACTGTATGTGAGCAAAACATCCCGCATCTGCCACAGGGAATCTGCTCCTCTTTACACTTCTTATTTATTCAACGGAAAAGTAGGGAAAATACATATCAATTAATATTTAAGCAAATGTAACTGTCGGATTATATCCTTGAGCTAACTTTCGTCCACAGACCCCTCTGGCAGGTTGATGTGAATAAAAAGGAGAACCAGGAAATCATAAAGACAGACATTCTATAGGTAGATCAAATTGGACATAAGTACAACAATATATCATCTCTATCCAATACTTATTGCCATCGAGGAGCCCCAGCTGGAGGACACCCTTGTCTTTCGGATCCTGTAATGAGAAGGAGGTAGAAGAAGACACACATCCACGTCACAATGAGAGTAGAAGTAAGGTCTATAACAACCATAACCTGTAATGCACTCAGAATGTTGGACGCAGTATTCAGGTGAGAGAGACATTGGAAAGATTCAAAAGTTTATTAAGAAAAACAACAAACACAGAGCTGATGATCTGTGGATACGCAGTGGCTGAGGGGGAAGGCAGGGCACCGCCTATCACCGGCACGTTGTTTTAGGCAGAAACAGGTCATTGGTAATTGACCATGATAATCTAACGGAAGATGATTATCAAAGTGAGTCACTTATCTGGTCTAACAATTCAGTCCATCGTGAGGCAGGATCCAGCCGATGGACAGCCAACTAGATGTGGCAGGAGCCATCCAGAGTGTCCCCGATGCAACAGCCTCCATGAAAAAGGCAGAAGTCCGAGCCAGGTCAGGCAAACAGTCCAGAACAAGGATGGTTCTGTAATCCAGGAGTCCATAGCCCAGTCAGGGGTTCCACTCAGAAACAGGTAGATCCTGGATTCCAGGAATCCACACAGCGTTCAGGCAGGTTCAGGGTTCCATGAGTCCAACAGAGTTCAGGCAGACCTGCTCAGATGGGAACTGGTAGGCTCAGCAGTTGAGAGGCAGAAGCATGACACGAAACCAGGAAAACTATGGAACTTTAAACTGGCTCACTCCTCTGAGCCAAAACAGAGGATAAGATCCAGGACACCATCAAGAAACACAACATTAAACACACTGAAAAAAAAAGAATGCAACCATTTTTGACATTTACTTAATCATATTTAGTTGCTTTAACACAATTTTTTCATGTTAGCAGGTTGGGACATAAAACAATGCACCCTCTCTACCTACTGGCCTCAGAGAACGAGGACATCAACTGCGGAAATAACTGAAACTGAAAACTAAACAAAACATCATACATCAATGATCTGGGCCAGGAAGGCTGGGTTGAACCGTATATAAAGCAGAAGGAGCAGGTGGATAAAATGAATGATTATTAGTGAGTGGGGAGGGTTCGACAGGTGAGTGAAATAGAGCAATTAGATCATCTATCAGGACTGCGGTCATGACATAACCATCCTGATCAGTTTAGCATGAATAGCAGGTGCTACACATTGTTTTCCTCTCAACGTGTTTGTTTCTTCTAAATAAATATCAGGAGAAAAAGGATTTATGAGGTGGTAGCTGCTCAGAGTGATCACCACAGGTGATGACAAGGTTTTCTGGGAGACCCTTAAGCATTGACAGGTTTATGGCTCGTGTAATTAGGGATGTAAACAAAAAGAATCACCAAAGCAGACTTTAAAGGAGGGGAAGGTGAAAAGTGTCAATGATGTTTTTCTTCTGGTTTAAGAGAAAGCAGATTCTCTGATTTTAAGGTAATCAAGAATAGATTCCCAGCTGTTGCAAGTTATTGTAAACCTTGTATTTTGGAAAGAGACTCTAGACTTTGAGTTATAATGAGATAAGTTGAAAAAAAGCAAACAGGATAAGATCAGTAATTTCACATGCAGGGTTGCATAACAATTTCAATGTCCTTCACATTTAGAGCAAAGTGAAAGACGGATCTGGAATTCTCAGAATGAGAAGAGAACAAGGTTCTAAGTACAAATATTTCTAACAACACTGTTGTTCTCTACCACCCCCCAGACTGCAGCTAAAATTAATGGAGCATGAAGAAACATTACATAATAGGGGAAAGGCCTTTTACTCTTTAGAAACAATAGTAAAAAGAAAAAAAAACATTGTTACACAGTCAACTATTGTCAGTTTTTAAGGAAAGATACATAAAACAATGTAATTTTTCAGAAAAAAAACAGCTCCTAGTGGCAAATTTAAGAACAGAAAAATATTTGTTTGATAAAGATTTAATCTAGTTTGCTCCATTATGGGTCATATGTGTTTTCAAACAGAGGTTGGATTATTCGTTGTCTTCAAATGCCCCGAGATTCCATATTGTTGCGTTTTCCACCATGTTTTTTTCTCCCATACTGTTTACATTTGATCCCTGCTGCACTTTATGGAATGGAAATATCTGCTGCTCATTTGCTGTCTGAAAGCTGCATAAAACGAAACTTCGTTTTGTATACACACGGTGTATACAAAATGACAATAAAAGTTGTCTAAGTGTTAAGAATTTCATATAATTTTAATTTGATATATTTAAATGAGATGTTACATCCAAACTTTGGTTGTGACTTGGGTCAGACATTTTGGGCATCCTCTCTTTATCATGTACATTAGATTGTTTTTTTGAATAAATAAATAAATAAATAAATAAATAAATAAATAAATAAATAAATAAATAAATAAATAAATAAATAAATAAATAAATAGACGATAAAAAAATAGACAGACTTTTATATCTAAAAAAAAGAGCCAATGTTTATATCTCTTCATTAATCTAGAACACATTGTGTTAATGATCGCCTCATATTGAAGCACCGATACATTTAACATATAACTGGATTTCTGTCTAAACAAGACATCTTTATTACATTTTCCTAATCATCTTTTTGATTTACTACTTGCTTAATTTCACTATACAAAGAGGAGAAAAACAATATGCAGTCAATTTATCCATAGTTCTCTTAACCATCCAGTAAGTTTGTTCAGGTGTGTTGGACCAAAGACAAATCTAAACGCTGTGTCTGTAACTGTTTTAGTAGATATCCTATTTGCTCCCCTAATTTTTTTGTCCCATGTCTTACACACCTTTTTTTTGTCTTTTTTCTGTATGCCAGGGAGTCATGCAGCTGTTATCTATTTTTTTTTAGAATTAAAATAGTCCCTTAACTTTTGTTTTTCAGTTATTAAATAAAAATCAAATGACAGAAAGATTAATTTGACTGTATGATCTGGTTGAACTGTAAAGTGCCTTGAGATGACATGTGTTGTGAATTTGGCGCTATATAAACTGAATTGAATTGAATTGAATTGAGAAAGATACAGTCACCCCCCCAAAAAAAAGTTCATCCCTTTTTGACACAGAAAAAGCAATTGCTTCACAAAAGAAAAAAAAAATGACAGAAAGATTCACTGACTTGAATAAATGTTCTCTGCTAGCATCTCAGCCTGTTGGACGCGGGATGCGCAAGCCAGTCTAATAAAAAATGTTTAACTTCAAGTGCGTTTTATAAGAAAACATTTATACATTTAGCGCATCTAAGAGAGCTATAGATGCATAATAAAAATTCTAACAGCAATAAGAATATACAAAGCATATATCAGTCTAATCTTCCAGAACAATGAAACTCATCAGTTTGTAATAGCAATGCTAACCCACATGCACACAGTTCAGGACACACCTTTTCACCCTGCAGAGCGATGCTCCGTGTGACTTCCTTTTTTTTTTTTTTAAAGAACGACTCCCCTTGCAGAGGCATGGGCCAGTATAAGGTTTTGCAGGCCAACAACAACCTCAACGACTCCCTTTGAGGTCGTCCCAAGTGCTCTGTTAGGGACATAAGGAACAATCAGATCTCTGATATAAAATGGAGCTTGGCCATTTAAGGCTTTATATGTGAGAAGGACGATTTTAAATTCTATTCTGGATTTAACAGGAAGCCAATGAAGAGAAGCCAGGATAGGAGAGATATGATCTCTCTTTTTAATTTTAGTTAGAACTCTGGCTGCAGCATTTTGGATCAGCTGAAGGCTTTCAAATACAATTTCTGGACTTCTTGATGGTAAAGAATTACAATATTCCAGCCCTGAAGAAAGAAATGCATGGACTAGTTTCTCAGCATCACCCCTGGACAGGACATTTCTAATTTTTGCAGTATTGCTCAAACGAAAGAATTAAATTATAGAAACCTCTTTGATATAGGATTTAAATGACAGGTTCTGATCAAAAATAACACCAGGATTTTTTTTTTCTTTATTATCTGAAACCAGTTGTAGATATGGGAAAAATAGCAGCAACACCAGAGATGTGCAAAATGACAGCAGCATGTTATTTAACAAAATAAGGCACAAACTGCAAAAATCAGCATGAATGTAACAATTTATTGAGATTGTTGGAAACAGTGATTGTTAGAGTCTTCCAGCTGCTAGGAGGAAGCATCTGTGATAATGCTCCCTGGTGCATTTAGGGTGCAGAAGTCTGTCACTGAAGGAGCTTTCCAGTTCTGCCACATTTTCATGCATGGGGTGGGAGACATTTGGGTGGGCCTGTCAAGCGAAGGGTGATGAAATATTTAGTAAAGCTTTAAACAGATGTGTCATTTATCCAAGAGACTCAACTTACAATGCAAGAACACAGGAAATTAAAAAGAGAGTGGCTGTAACTCAAGAGGGTGAGGATTCGCTATCTTAACAAAAAAAAAAAAAATAAATCCAATTGCTATCCAGGAGATGATTACTAATCCTTTAGGCCCCTGCTTATTACTAAACAGTGAAATTATCTCCTAACTCCGGATCTTGTTGGATTTTTGTGCCCTGAACTACCATAATGCCTTTTTAGACATCTTTGGAAAAGTTAATTTAGGGAGATTTTAGTTTCTAGTCTTTCATGAACTTGCAACCGCTAACTGAGTCAGTTTGTATTACTTTCATAAACATTTAAATTTAACAAATATCTGGAGGCCTACACACCCCAAATCTATGCATTATCCTTTTTTTTATTACTCACATAACTCACAGACCAGATTTGATGTTTTTCTAATGTCAGTAAACATGATGCAGAGAGCTTAGTAGTCAGAATATTGGTTAGGGCTGCTCTATGATCATTCCTCACTCACTCAGTTCAAAGATATGTCTGAGATATCCAGAGTACACATGTAACACTTACCTTTCTTATTACAAAACCAATGAGAGTTTAGAGTAGAGCAGAGGTTCCCGATCTTTATAGCTTCTGACGTTCAAACGTAAAAAAAAAATCAACCACAGATATAATAATATTAAAAACAGCAATAACAACTGATGTACTATATTTGGTTTAGCTTATTTGTTAGTGATAATCTTACTATTGAAACACATAAATATGATTCACTATTATAATTTTAATTGTTTAGTTTAATTTCTGTAAAGGATCTCAAGGCATCATACTAGTTGATTCCCAACAATAACGATGGGAATCTTTGCTTTAGAGGGCAAATTATTTCCTAATTATTTCCTATAACTGCATCTAGAACTTCTTATACTCAAAAAATACTTTCAACAGCATAGAGATATAAACAGAAGTGTCAAAAGTATTAATGTTTATTACTCAAGTAGAAGTATACATCCTACTATTTAAAAACACTTTTGTAGAAGTTAAAGTATTAATTTAAGCTTTATACTCAAGTGAAAGTACAAAAGTACCATTTTTAAAATGGTACTTCTGCTTATTTTTATTCGTTTTATAACTAATGGTAACTGTGTCAAATTTAACTTTGCATCCTCTTGAAAAAGTATTTATTTGGTATGTGGTGAACAACAGGTTGGTGCTATATCGAGTCCAACCACAAAGAAACTAAGTGTCTGGATGTAAAAATTATTTTGATGTTTTTCATTTTTTTTAAATACCAATGACAAAAATTTGTTTAAAAGAGAGAAAATTAAGAAGTCTATTTTTAATAATGAAAGAAGAAGAAAGTAGAGATAATTGAAAAAAAAAAATGTATGGAGTAGACGTAAAAAGTTTAGTACTAGTATAGTAGTATAGTAAGTAGCCAAAATTTCTGCATAAAGGTATAGAGCAGTGGTTCTCCAACTTTTTCTGTCATTCCCCACTTTGGACAAGGGGGAATTTTCAAGCCCCGCCTGTCCCCATCGCCCCAACACAATGCTAATGAAATATGCAACAATCTTAAAATTTTCCAATTTTATTGAAGTAACAAGTAGTATCTAAATACAAACTATCTACATCAAATAACAGCAAGCTCAAAAATAAAGAAAATAAAAATGCAGCTGTGTCAAAATTTGTATCAAGCTCAAAGATAGAAAAAATTAAAGTGCCACTCTGCAATCTGTTAATAAAAGAAAAGAAGTGAAATCCATCTGGCAATACAGCTCTATTTATCCCTGCATTACTGGCTGCAATGAGCCTGTTTTGCATTGCACAGTTTCTCAAAACGGGGTTGCAGGCTTGATACTGCCACTCTCAAGTCATGCTCAATGTTCAGCTGAGATCTGTATTTTGTTTTCAGTGAAGCAACAGTTGAAAAGCCCATCTCACAGAGATATGATGTGGCAAAGGGAAGAAGAATGCACACAGCTCTCTGCCCGATGAGTGGATACTCCCTCTCCACTCCAAACCAGAATTCACTATTAGTCTGAGCATTAAACCTGAGCCTCAGGGTGGAGTCAGACGTCATTTCAATAAACTGGTCCTATTTATTTAAGATAAAATATTTCAAATTCAGTTATTTATGATCAACCTGCGCCGTCAATCCCGGCGCATGTGCGCTTTATTTGCAGTCTGGACGCTGAGGGTAAACATGCTGTGTCTCTGCAGCGCTGAGAGGGACTCCTGCAATAGCGGGGGAGAACGGGGTTGGGACGGAGCCGCCCCACGGCAGCACCTGCCGCTGGAGGACAAGAAAAGGAACGATACGTGCTTTCATGTAAGAGTCTCCAAAAGTCGCTAATTTGTCGCTAGTCCCTTTTTTTAAAAAGAGTCGCTGGAGGGGTCTAAAATATAGCGACAAAGTCGCTGAGTTGGCAACACTGGGGCGCGAAAGTTTATTCCGTTACAAATAATATGCCGACGTCACGTCAATCATTATTTTGGCACTGCAGTTCCAGGTGAAATTTTTCTCATATCTAATGTTCTTTTAATTAGACTGCATGTAGGCTAGTAATGATTACTTTGTGGGTTTGATTGGTCTAAAAAGCAGCAACATACAGCTATAAGGACAGTTTGCTCTCACACATTCTACATTTATAGTCACACACACACACACACACACACACCGGAACTTGGCGCGCCCCACCTGTCACGTCTCAATTCCCCACCAGTGGGTCGCGCCACACACTTTGAGAACCGCGGGTATAGAGGATGATCTTTCTTTCCACCTCCAGTGAAGTCAATTTTTTCAAAGCTAATTCTTAAACCAGGCTACGTGACCTGAAGAAACAGATCAGTAAGGAAAATTCATTGCCCTTTTTTTTCATAAATGCATTCGGATTTAAACGTAGAAAGTGATGCAAAATGATGGTCTGAATCAACAGAGAGACATCTACAATATGCAGAGCAGGTCTGGTCTGAATTATGTCAAACATTTTTAGAATAAACCTTTAATTTCAGACTAACTGATCCATTACAAGTTTCTGCATTAAACTTATACTGTGCCAGACCAGAGTTACCAAGTTTGTACTTATAGCTTTGGCTTTGTGGGGCATTCATTCCTATTCTTAATATCTAATGTAGTTTTACAAATAGGTAAACACTTTCCGGCATGCCTTTTTTAAAAGTTATGTTGCAACCCCTTGAAGAGTATTGCTTATGCAGAAAATGAGACTGTGTTAGTTTGATAAACATGGGACAGCACTCATGAGAGAGAATTACACAGACAAAAAGAGGTAAACAATGAAGCTCACTCACTACGCCCTGACTCCCTTACATGTTGCCCTCCACTGTTCTCCCCTGTTTCTGTAGCACTGATGACATCATCAACGCTAACACAGCATGATGGCATCTCCAGAGGCATTGCATTTGCACCCATCAGCCACCCTACTCTACCAATGTACACAATGAAGAAAAAGCTGAGCTGAGTTCGTGAAACTGTCTCTTTAGCCCATTTTCACTACCCTTTAGCCTTTTGTCTGCCGAGATCGGTCCAAGCACGGTCACCAAGATAACTGTTGAGGTTAAATGGCACGCAAAACTGAACCAGACCATGCAAAACACAGCCGAACTGCAATAAACTAGTACTAGTTCATCAGTAGGGCTTGGCGCGGTTAAGTTCTGGCTCGGATCTCAGATAACAAATAGTACATGAGCAGACTGCATCATCACCTTACACTCAGCCTCCATTAGGCATTCATAAAAATACTAGCTTCTCTACTGTGACACACGATTTCCAGTGATGATTCGGCTTAGCAGTGTGATCGCCTGTCGTTGTTTCCTGCATCTGTAAGCCCTGATTAGACTATTGTTTGTCGTATCCATTTCCAAAAAGCTGACTCTGTCAAGTAGATTCCCTAAAGTCTGCCTTCTTTGCCTGACTCTTCACAAACAATGAAAATCATAATTATGACCAAACTTCCTAAATGTCACTGCTTGATTCCCTCTAGAGAGCAGTAGTACCGTAGATCGTCACTAAGAGGTGTGGAACCGTGCAATTGTGTGATGTGTAAACAGTCGTAAGGAACCAAGCTCAGCATGGGTAAGTGATCCGAAATCGGCACAGATCAGTTTTCAGAGGATGGTGTAAATGGAGCTTAGGAATTATTACTAGAAATTGTGTTGCTGTTCTGCTGAAGTTCGACTCCAAACACCTGATTACTTTTGTTTTTTTGCTCTTTTTTTTATCATTCTACTTTATTTTATCTCTATTCTCCCACTCTGCAGAATCTGTTAGTTCAGTCTCTAACGTTATGCTCTCTCTGCTTTTTCTCATAGCAGCTTCGCCTGTTTGGCTATGACACCATCCTGGAGAGAAATATCAGCTGTGCTGCTGCCATCAACATCTTTGTTTATAGATGTTGGAGATCGGCCTGTTTTTCAGTGTAGTCCTGTTTCTCTGACTCTGACTGGCTGGATGTGCTCTTTTCATCCTCGACATGGGAGCTCATCTGCCTGTCTTTGTGTTTCCCGGACCGGGCCGCCTTTTACAGCTGCTTTTTGTATCTCTGCTTCTGTCTCTTTGAACCACAGTCGGCCTCGACAGATGGCCGCTCACACTGAGCCTGGTTCTGCTGGAGGTTTCTTCCTGTTAAAAGGGAGTTTTTCCTCTCTACTGTCACTACAAGCATACTTAGTGTGAGGGATTTCCCTCGAGTCAGTGAGTCGATGCCATCAACTAGTTTTCCTTAGATAGAAAATTGAATCAATCTGACTGTATGATCTGGTGAACAGTAAAGTGCCTTGAGATGACATGTGTCGTGAATTGCTGCCATATAAATAAACTGAATTGAATTACCTTTGTTTATTAGAATTATGAACCCTGCAATTGTTGGTGTCAAACGTCATAAGGTTAGCTCAGCTTTACTGTGTTTTATTTTTCTTCCATTTCCCTTTTATTTGTGAGGCTTTTGAGATCTATTAGCTTCATGCTACACTAACTTGAAAATCTTGAAAGAATGAAAAAACTAATCTCTTACTAATAATGTCATGTGCAGAATTATTAGGCAACGTAAATATATAAAACAAATATATACCCATCTCATTTGTTTATTTTCACCAGGTAAACCAATATAATAACTCAAAACTAAGAAATAAACATTAATGACATTCAAAAAAAAAACAAATCAGTGACCAATATCTCCACCTTTCTTCACAGAGAGCGTCAAAAGCCTTCCATCCATAGATTCAGTCAGTGTCTTGATCTGTTTGCGATCCACATTGCGTGCAGCAGTCACCACAGCTTCCCAGACACTGTTCAGAGAGGTGGACTGTTTTCCCTCCCTGTAGATCTCACATTTCATGAAGGACTACAGGGTTTCGATGGCGTTCAGATCAGGTGAACAAGGGGCCATGTCATTATATTTTCTCCTTTTAGACTTTTTCTTGCCAGCCACGCTGTGGTATTTTGATGCGTGTGATGGAGCATTGTCCTGCATTAATATCATGTCTTTCTTGAATGTTGGCAACTTCTTCTTGTACCACTGTTTGAAAAATGTGTCTTCCAGAAACTGGCAGTAGGTCTGGGAGTTGATCTTGACTCCATCATCAACCTGAAAAGGTCCCACAAGCTCATCTTTGATGATACCAGCCCATGCCAGTACTCCACCTCCACCTTGCTGGCGTCTGAGTCGATAAGGAACTTGCTGCCCTTTGCTGATCCAGCCTCGTGCCCATCCCTCCATCTGGCCCATCAAGACTCACTCTTATTTCATTTGACCAAAACACCTTGGAGAAATCAGTCTGCAGATATTTCTTGGCCCAATCTTGACGTTTTGTCTAGTGTGTCTTGTTCAAAGTTGGCCTTTTTTCGGCCTTCCTTACCTTGGCCAGGTCCCTGAGAATTGAGCACCTTGTGCGTCTCGCACTCCAGACATGTTGCAGCTCTGAAATATGGCACAATCGGTGTCTAATGGCTTCCTGGCAGCTTCACACTTGATCCTTCTCAATTCATGGGGAGTTATTTTGCGTCTTCTTGCGCCCCTGTTGGCTATTTGCCATGAACTGCTTGATTGTGCGATAATCCCGCTTCAAAAGCTTGGCGACTTCCAAACTGCTGCACCCCTCTGAAAGACATCTGACAATTTTTGACTTTTCAGAGTCTGTCAAACCTCTTTCCTGACCCATTTTGCCAAAGGAAAGGAAGTTGCCTGATAATTAAGCACACCTTATATAGGGCGTTGATGTCATTAGGCCACACCCCTTCTCATTACAGAGACGCACACCACCTGATTTACTTAAGTGGTAGTTGGCTTTCAAGCCTATACAGCTTGGAGTAGGACAACATGTATAAAAAGTATGATGTGATCGAAATACTAATTTGCCTAATAATTCTGCACACAGTGTAAGTCTGGTTTATTGTCAGTGGTGACACGCTGTGTGCAAATATTTAATCTAACCTCATTAATTCACCTTAGCAACTTTCAACAAACAGAGCCTCATCTCTACAGTATGAAACGAGGCTAGGCTTTTCTGTCCTAATTAAATGTGAGGAAGGGTGTCACTTCCTAAGGCCTTCCAAATGAAAAGACTTACAAATCAAAACATGCTAAACTGTTTATGTCACTACGGCTGAAAGAATGTAAGCTCTTCCCAAGTCCTGTTCATCAATGAATGCTGGGACACTTGGAATGTTGCTTCCACCTCTTCCCCTTTAATTTTTTCTGCAGGCATAGTCCGGCTCTCTCAGACTTGCTGGCACCTAATAAACAATCCATCTGTTACCTGCACAACTTTAAGACACTGATTTCTATTTTTATATATACCTTATTTTGTAAAAAAAAAAAAAAAAAAAAAAACATAAAAAGAGCCAGAAAGCTTTATTTTCTTCAACCTCAGGTGTTAGAAACCAAATGAAGGCCAGGAGGTCATCTCAGTCAACCCTGCATGTTGTTGCATAAGACAACAAGCACAGAAACAAGACTGTGCAATGTTTCTGGCTGCAGACTAACCGCTCAAAGCGATCCAAATAAATGACCCCAATAGCTGTAAATTAGAAAAGGAATGCCCTGAATAGTTTTTACATAATGCAATCCAAGATCAAAGCATACTCTGTATCCCAGATTCCCCGATCTGACTGGGCTAAATGTCAGGAATAATGTGCTCTAATTTTCAAGAATTTATCATTATCATTTCCATTTATTAAGGCCCATATGGGATAGCTGTAGGAATTTAGCATTGTTTTGTTTTATTACAGCAGAGGATAAAACGCTGGAGAGTTCAACACGTCGCTGTGGGTGACGTATAACAACCTAAACTTCAACTTTACCAAAGAGTGCCTTGATAATGACAGGACACATGTTCGCAGCAGCCTGTTTTACTCGATGAAAACATTTATTTTATTGTACAATAGAATGGATGAGATCATCTCTCCTGGTTTTCAATGCACTTTTCCAGCACATCAAAGTCCTGAAAGTACACCACTACCTTAATTGTAATAACTTTTTATTACATTATTAAGTGCTCCAATATTTACAAATTACTGTGCAAAGAAAGGTGTAAGCCCTGAAATAATATTGAGTCATATGCACAGACAAAGTTAACCACAGTATGTCAACGTTTTATTTAGATTTAGGATTTGGAGTTCTGTGTGGATGTATTATTGGCGAGGACCTTGTCCTGTATGGCTGCTACGAAATGCACACATTATGCATTAAATACACTTAAAGGTCATAGTTACCACATTTCATCAAAAAGATTCTTAAAAAAATACTTGCACACAAACACATCAAATGGTGCAAGAAAAATAACGAAAAAAAGGTGCAAAGGAGGTCAGCTATTGCTGGATCGTAGTGCCTGCGTGATCAGGCTAAGAAATGGCTTTTTAAAAAGAAGCAAATCAAGGGTAAAATGGTAAATGGTATGTACTTATATAGCGCCTTTACTCAAGTCAGGAGACTTGACCAAAGCACTTTACACTACATTCATTCACCCATTCACGCACACACTGATGGTGGCAAGCTACATTGTAGCCACAGCTGCCCTGGGGGTCACTGACAGAAGCGGGGCTGCCGTACACTGGCGCCACCGGGCCCTCTGACCACCATCAGTAGACAAAGCAGGTGAAGTGTCTTGCCCAAGGACACAACGACAATGAAAGTCAGAGTCGGGGCTTGAACCGTCAACCCTTCGATTTCAGGGCAAACTCCTACATCCAACGCCACTGTCGGGTGAACATCGGGGCAATGTTTTGACTATTATAAAGAAGCACAAGCCGGCTGCTGCTTTTCTTGTGAAATGGGAAGAGCTCTGGCAGTTAAGCTTATATTGTTTTAGTATACACCTAGACAATTGTTTAAACCGCTTTTTAATGAAAGAAAAAAAAAATGGGTTGAATCTGACAAAAGTAACAATAAATAAAAATTATAAAAATAGAGCAAAAGAAAGTCTGACAATGCTTTTCAACCATGGTTAAACAAATGTTCCTGTTTTCCATTATTGGCTGTTTTAAGATGTGTGTATTGGGTCATTATCCTGTTGACCTGCGACTAAGACAAAGCTTTCTGACACTGGGCAGCATATTTCTGTCTAGAATTCCCTAATGGTCTTGATTTTTAGCGGTCCCCTGTAACCGATGCATCAAAGTAGCCCCAGAGCATAACAGCCTCCCCCGTGTTTCACAGTAGGGATGGTCTTTTTTTCTCTGTAAGCTTCATTTTTTCATCTGCTAACATATGTGCCTTTGCACAAAGTTCACTTTATGTCTCATCTGTCCATAGGACATTCTCCCTGAGGCTTAGTGGCTTGTCAACATGTAGCTTGGTAAATACCAGTCTGTCTTTTTTGTGATGCGATTTTTACAGTGATGTCGTCCTTGGTCATCTCCTATTAAAAGCTGGTTTATGCTCAGAAACAAGGTCGTCTGCATGTGTTTCGCAGTTATCATATGCCCCCCGTTCCACAGACACTCTGCTGCACCTCTCCAAAATTGTAGGCGACCGCAGACAGGAGGCCTCTGATTGGTCAAATCTACATCCGCTCTTTATCCTGTTTGGTAGCTTACCAGCTTGATTTGTTTGTATGACCGCCATTGTGTAAAACAACTCATGAAGAAGGACCAGCTGGAAGAGCGAGGTGCAGAGAACACTGGGACCCTTTTTCCACCTGGGTCCCCGCCCATTTTCGTCCCTCCATTGTCGCACAAACTTGCCCCTTGCGTTTTTCCACTTCCTCACCGCCTCGGCCGTATCTAGACCCACAGGTAGTTCCTGATTGTCCCTCTTGGGTTGTGGTGTGGAATAACATAGCGCAGACCACGCTTCATTATTGGGCATAAATCAAAAATATCTGTGACAAGCTCACTGCGACACACTGCTGGGGTAGGATAACCAGCCTTTGGCTCAAATATTCATCCGGCTCTGATGTTGCTTGATCTTGAAGTTCACCTTTAATCTCTTTAGAAGTTTTCCTGAGCTATTTCGTTACCGTTCATATTATCAACTCTTTGATTTGTCATCATTTTCCCTCCTGTGGCCACCTCGAGAACAGGGAGGTTGGTTACTGTCCCATGGATCTGAAAATTCTGGATAAAATGTCCAACTGTAGTCACAGGGACATCGAGCTGCTTGGACATTGATCTTATAACCTTTACCTTTAATATTCTTGTCAATAATGGTCTTTCTAATCTCCTGAGACAACTCTTTCCTTTGCTTCCACTTGTCCATGTTGAGTGTGGTACACACCATTTCCCCAAACAGCACAGTGACTCCCTGTAGTCACTCGGACTGATTACTGCATCGGACACACATTAATTTAACACGACATTTTCTATGGGTACTATCATTATTATTCATGTGTTTATTTAATAAAATCATGCTCTGGAAGAGCAATAACTTCCTCTCATTTGTACATATTCTAGGAACTGGTATTTATTATTTTGTAGCCATTTTTTTGTTGTTGCTTTTCTTCAATTAAACAAGGGGTAAAAGAGTTTTGTCTGATTGTGTAGCTAGACGTCATTTACCATTAAACATATGGATATGGAAAACATACATTGGCACACTTTACAAATTTAGCATTGATAGCTTATAGCTCAATGAAACATAGTCGTTACAGTTACCCTAGCCCAAGATCTTTTTTACAGGACGCATCTTATAAGTGGCATTTTAGATTGTTAATGACAGCTACCAAGCCAATGGATTCTCAGTTTGTCCTAAAATGCTGTAAAATAAGTTAATCTGATAAGTAAATAAGTAAATCTGTGACTGATTACTCTGTGGCTAAAGGACCATGATGTCTCAAAACAAACAGAATCTAATTTTTCAACTCAGATTAAATTATTGACTTGAATTTTCACAGTAAATCTAATTTTGTCAAATCTTTAAATACCAGTTTAAGTTTAGTTCAAAATATTTTTTACTAAATAAGAACTCAATTTTAATTACATTAATACAGATTATATCTTTAAGCAATTCAAATTCAGTTCCTGATTGAACTTGGAAATTCCTGAAGTTTTTGACTGAACTTGCTTCTACCCCTATTAAACCTCTATCTGCATTTATCAATCAAGAGGAGGAAACAAACTAACTCGATAAAATGCTTTAGCTTTTTTTTGTTGAAATTCAACCACAAAATTATTTTTCTCTATACCAGAATGTCAACAGAGCCAAAACTGAAAGAGCTAATGTATAAGCTGAGTTTTCCCCCTTATAATTATTCACAGCACTCAATACAGTCATGTTTGTGTACTGTATGTGGGGGACAATACATCTAAATGCACTCATTGTCTGCTGGAATGCATTCTTTGCTCTTTTCCTCTTGGCTCCTGTAGCAGTGCTCTCTACGCGCTGCACGCCTTTTAGCCTGCAGGAACTTCAAAGCACGCTAAAGCGACCCTTTTTGCACGAGACGTGTTCATCAGCAGCCTGTGACGACCCCCCCCCCCCCCCCCCCCCCCCCTCCTATCCTAAAGTGTGTGCAGCCTGAAGGACAATGAGACGGTCCCCTTCATATAAAGAGTATTGTTGGATGTAGAAGTAGGACAGACACACGCGAGGCACGTCAGGCATGTTCTCTGAGGCCCTGCCATGGAATGTGCAACAAAGAGCGCATGCAGGCTGCAACAATTCTGGGAAAACTTCACTGATCTGGTGACAAGTCACTCATCCCAAGAACCACTTTACAGTCTTATTAGAATATTTGTAGCTTCTGTGTATCTCATAACTCGTTTCCAGTCATTTTAGAGAAATCAATGTTACTCTCCTCCATAGTCACTTTTCCTGGCAAGCCAACGCTGTCTGTTTGGGGGGGGGGGTGAAAAAATCCCGCCGACCTGCATCACCCTGGAGTGATTCCACAGAGATAAGTCAACTATTTACACAAGCAATCCATCTTCATTTTTTTCACATGACAAGTTATGATCCTGAAGATAAGAAAAGTTCCCTAAATACCTCAGATATCTCAATGTATCAAGATAGATGAATAATGGGACCGAATATGTCAACCAGCACCCTCCTTTATTTATTCAGCGAGTGTGTTGGACTGGATATGCATTCCTTTTGTATAACAGCAGCACACCTAAATCCTGATATAAGCCCATGAAAAAAACTGCAAACAGTGCATGATCTGCTTGCTTCATTGCTTTTAGCTTTCTTAGACTGCAGAGAAGTAAAGTGCTCTCTTTGCTGCATACTTGTGGTGCAGAATGTAGAGAACTTCACCTCCTATATGCCACAATCCCTGTGGCAGACATGTACTTTATTTTGACTCAGGTATTTAATTTTAGCTCCCCCCAGTGGACACAAGTTGTATTGTTTTGCCTGAAGGAAGATCCCATTTCCCATGAGGACCACCGGAGTGTGGTAAATTCCTGATCTCCGTGTTTGTATTTATTTAAATAGCGCCAATTCACCACACATGTCATCTCAAGGCACTTTACAGTTCATCAGATAATACAGTCGAATTGACTCAAAGGCAATCCCTCACACTAAGCATGCTTGTAGCGACAGTGGAGAGGAGTAACTCCATTTTAACAGGAAGAAACCTCCAGCAGAATCAGGCTCAGTGTGAGCGGCCATCTGCTGAGGCCAACTGGAGTTCAAAGAGACAGAAGCAGAGATACAAAAAAGTAGAGATACAAAAGGCAACTGTAAACAAGCTTCAAAGGTGGTCCCATCAAGGAAACACACAGCCAGGCAGAAGAGCTCCGAGCCAGCTCCCATGTCAGAGGATGAAGAGAGCAGATCCAGCCAGTCACAGTCAGAGAAACAGGACTACAATGGAAAAACAGGCCGATCTCCAACATCTATAGACAAAGGTATTGATGGCGGCAGTACAGCTGATATTTCTCTCTCAGCCAAACAGGAACAGACCAGATGAAGCTACTATGAGAAAAAGCAGAGAGAGCAGACGTTAGAGATTGAATTAACACATTCAGCTGAGTGGGAAAATGGAGATAGAATGAGGCAGAATAATGAAATGGGGGTCCCTATGTCCTCCAGCAGTCTAAGCCTACAGCAGCATAACTATAGAGATAGCTCAGGATAACCTGAGCCACTCTGACTATAGGCTTTATCAAAAAGGAACGTTTTAAGCCTAACTTTAAAAGTAGACAGGGTGTCAACTTTCTGACAAAAAATAAAGTGTGTCTGCACCAGAAAACAAACAGCTTTCCAACAATAAGAACTGGAGCACCTAAAGGCTGTGTACTCAGTCTATTGCTGTTTGCACCGCTAACAAATGATTTTGCATCCACACATGAGAAAAAAGTTAATTGATTTTGCTGTTATTGTAAATTATATTATATTGTTTTGACTCAATTAGAAATTTGGATATGAAAATAAAATAAATGAAATAAAATAAAACGAAATTAAAGTGTACTTTGGGTTATGAATCAGTTACAAGATATGATCATCGTATTTTAAAGCAACCAGAAAGCAGGCTTGAATTGGCTTCCAATTTAACCCTGTCATGACTGAGAGTTTACACTATATTCTAAAGGTAACAATCTGAATTTAAACCCTTCAGAATCAGCAGCCATGACATTCAGTGATTAGACTAATTAAGGCTCTGAACATCTCAAATTGTAGCTCCTATCTCCTAACCTGACAACAGCCAGATGCATCTGGCTGTTGTCAGGTTACCTATCTCCTGCTCCTGCATCCAGTAGCTGTTTGAGAATATGTTCATTTATTCATCCCTGGCCAGGCAGGGACCAATGTACACTGATGAGTTACCAAAAACTAATTGGTGCCAAAAATCTTTAATAGTCAATCTATGCTAATCACAATAAACAAGAAAATGAACATGAACAACATTTATGTTTTTAAAATAAATCTTTGAAAGCATGAGGATTTCTCCAACAAAGCTACGCAAATATTTATATATTGGTCATTTAAATTAATTCATTGTTCTACACAATGTATACATTTAATGGGTTCGGTTGTTCTTTATCTTTGATAACATGCATTAAAGACCAGAAATGATGTATTTGACATTTTTATTTGTACTATATAGTTCAAAACTGTATTGTTTACAGTTTTTGGTTAATATACAAAATTTTAATTGTCTAAGTAGGACATTCCACATGATGCTATCACTACTGTCACCTTCTGGTTAGGAGGAGAACTGCTCGTTCAAGAGGTTGGAAGTACATCTCATCCCAGTGGGAACAAAGAATCACCTGGGAGGGGTGACCAATCATGGCTGGCTTTTCTGGCTGCCTGAAGCGCCACCTGGTGCAGAAATTGCAGAATTAAAAAAATAAATGTATGCATGTTTTGATAATAAATACATACATTTAATTATTTTCAAACATTAGTATTTTTAGTATGATCAGGATACTTATCGTTCAAGTTTATATTATTCTTTAGAACGTTGCCTTTCAAAGTTGTTTTAACATTGATATTTGAGTTTTGCTTTTGATTTTACAGCTTTACGTTACATTTAGGGGTCTTGCTTACTCGCCCAACAGTAAGAACTCAAGAGGGAAAAGAGTTACTGACTGTTTTGGGGGAATCCAATCAAGCTCCTGCCTCACAGACGTCATTACTTATCAGAAACATAGTGGAATGATGCTGGTGAAATTGGGGCGACATGCCACCAGTAATGAACTACAAAAATAAAAGCATGTATGTTATACAAAATTGTCAAACAAACAAGCCTCTCTATTTAAAACCCAAAACATATGGTGATGACCAGTGTTGTGGTCAAGACCACCTAACCCGAGACCAAGACAAGACCAAGACCAGAGTGTATCGAGACCGAGACAAGACCAAGACTTTTAGGGTCCGAGACCAAGTCAAGACCAAGACCAGCGCCAGTATGTGACAATAAAATGTGAAACATAATCAAAATCACAAAAATTGATCTAAAAGACCCACATTCACATAAAAACACCTAGATATTTAACACACAGAACTGGACTAAACATTAACATCTTTATTTAGTACTTCTGTGTAGTAATCACAGAATTTCAAACAATTAATCAAAGTCGATCAAAATTGTATTTTCTCTGCCGTTCATGAACAGTACACTCATTTATGTTGTTTTTAAATGTGCTATTTCAAAACAATGTGCTAAATTCTGTAAAATGTGTAAAACTGTAAAAAAGACAATCATTTTTCTTGTTTCTCTCTCATATACAGATTAAAGCTATATTATATAACTTTTCTTAAATAAATCTATATCTATCACCAAGTTGTGAAATATGTTATGAGATAATTTGTTGAAAAAATAGATTGATCTCCTTCCCTGCTTTTACCAATGAGACAGGTTATTGCTTGGATTTGAATCCAAGCATCCAATAAAAAGAACGATCTTAAAGAAACTGATAATATTCCGATGATTAGCGTTATTTCCACAGTTGTGGTCTTGACCGGTCTTGAAATAAAATGCCGAGTCCTCAGCGCCTGCGACAGAGACAAGACCGACACCAAATGCGGTCAAGTCCGAAACCATTAAAAAATGGTCTCGAGACCGATTTCGAGTACTACAACACTGGTGATGACATTTGCAGTTTGGCATGTGTCTCATTGAGCACGTCACCAGAGGTGGCCTGTTCTATCATTGATAGGATTGAGAGCTACCTTATAGTTCCTAGTGGCAGCTATAGGAATTAGGCCTTATGCTGCTATACTGCATTGGCACTAGGAAGCATCTGGCCTCCTGGTCCCAGTTCTTTCCTAACTGATAGAACAATGCGGACTGCACTAATGATGGACTTCTGCTGTGGCTTTAGTGTCCTTACCGATCTAGTTTTTGGTTTGATCCTAAGTTACCACATCAGCTGCAGAACTACCAAGCTGCCATTAAGCTTTCCGGTTAAATTGCTGAACTATGGTTAGAATTGTATACTTTTTAATTTACCATCTTGTCCTGTTTTATACAGCTTGTATTTCTGCGTCATACTAGTTAAACTATTTCATTTTTTCACTAATATTTTTAATTAGTCTGAAGAAACAATCTGTCTGTAGTTAGCCAAATGCTACACATTTTACATGAAACGTGTTTTCATTAGAAATTGCCTGTATCATGTTCAACATAAACATTCTATCTCCTAACATTTATCCCTCTTGCTCAATAATCCTAAACTTTGAAGCATTAACTCCTCATTAATCATTACATGAATAAACCTGAAGCCTAATCTTCAAGTGCCAGGAGTGAATATTTGTGTTAGTAAGCCCCTTTCATGAAATCTCCACATGCAGAACTTGGAAGGAGGAATCCCTGCTTTGCCAAACTCTTCAGTGTTGTTTGTTTGGGGGGGGAAGAGAAGCCAAAGGTCTGACAGCCAGCCGACCATCACATTTCTGTTCCCTATAATAACAGGAAAAATGAAAAACACATTCCTGTTTTTCTGTTTATTTTCCTCAGTTTATTTCCATTCATTCAACATGTCTCTCATTAAAAACAAGCTATAAAATTCATCTGGACAAAGCTCCCCTGGCCTCTCAGCCTTCCACATGGTTGATATTAACATTCCAACAGGTTTTTAATGATGAGGACAAAGCAGACCGCAGGGGAGGCTTCATGACAGCACTGGCATGGTGCACACATTCCTCCACTTTGACAAGCTGGAGGGGTTCTGCAGAAAAGGTGGCTGTAAACGCTGATGAAACCAGGGAGAGTAAATAAAAGAGACACAGGGGGGCATCCAGAGCATGAACAATCTAAAGAAACTGGATGGTAATCAGGCTGGTTGACATCAAATGGGAACACATTTAGATCGTTTTGCACATCTGGTGCATGACTCTGTCACCCTCCGTCAGCATCGTTTCCTAATAAATTAATAAACAGGAGCCCTACTTTATTAAAACTTTCCAGCAATAGTCTAAGCTTTCCTTGTACTTTTTTTTTTTTTTTTAATCTTTCTAACATACCTGACAGAGTATATCATTCAGTTTATTGTCCTAAATTGGTTTCAGCAATAAGGTCACAGCCAGAACACATTATTTCTGCATCTGATTACACGTGGCTCTACATGAAATTAGGGTAAAGCAAAAGAAAGCAGCGGGAAACATCTGCTGGAGCTTTAACACTAGAGTTCAATGGTGCAGATAGATGCTGGGCTTTATGGGAATAATGGTCCCACTCATCTGATACTGTAGCGTTAGCATTTTGATCACCAGCTAATACCTTATGTTTGCTAGAGAAATATACCCCAATCACAGGAGCAAGCTCCTGACATTAAGTTAATGCTCTGTAACAGAAACCAAATGCTTTGTCTGATTGAGGAATGTTTAATCACCTCAGCATGCTGAATGCTTACACTGGCTCCAACTGACAGCAGCCTGACCTACTTTCTGATGATTTCAGCTAATAGATATTGGGCAGATTCAGACCAGAGCATTCATCAATAGATAGCTAGCTGATCCTTAGATATAGATGGAAGAAATTAAACGTGATGAGAGAAGGTACGTCAGCTATGATGAGATGTCTAAAGGGGCACAGCAGAAGTGGCGCATTTTCTGACACAACAGGACTGGACTTGTTTTTTTAGTTTTTTTTAAATGTACCTAATTTACAAAGCTTGTGCCATAAGATTTACAATACACCGATTTGCACTAAAAGGTACGAAAAACTTGTGAAAACAAGAGCGGGTTGTTTCCAAAGAGTCAGCTAACACACTATCCTGTTTGCTGTCGGGTGTATTAAAGCTGGAGTCACTGCTGAGACCTTCACAGGTCCGGGTCAGCCTTGTCCTGAGCTGTTCTCAAGGAACTTGGACATCGTCTTGAAGTTGTTCTCATTCATGCCCTGGATGTGGCTGTCCAGTTTCTGTTGGAGTTCTCTGGACCATAAGCTCTCTTCCTCCAGGAAACGGGTGACTGCGTTGCGTGTGGGTGACGCCGATAGCGCCTCCTGGTGGGGAAGAAAAAAACAAACATCTACTGTAGCTCTCGGCACATGGAGCGGAGCACGGGCATCAAATCGGACAACTCACCTCCAAGGAGGGAGAGGGAATCCCTCTCTCTCTGAACCGAGAGGTCAGAGAGTCTTCAGAGCTGGAGCTTTGGCCCTCAGCAGCAGATTTGTGAGGAGTTAAGGTTGGCACCGAGTTTCTCCTGGCAAGTCTAGCATTGCTGCTGGTCGACGAGGAGGAAGAGGAATGTGCTCTGCTGTCTTTGTGTTCGCTTGTGGGCTGCTGGTGGGAAGATTGTGGTGAGATCTGAAGAGCTTTAAAGATCCTCTGGATCTCGCCTTCATAACTAGTGGCTGTCTTCTGTTCCCAAAGCCTGCTTCAACAGGGATTTAGAGTATTATGGTATGGAGGCGTTTTGTCTTTTACCCACATGTTTGTGGCATCTACCTTTCCTGATCAGGCTGCAGGTGCTCCGTCATGGCGTGGCTGAGCAGAGCTTGTTCATACCGCTCCTGACACGTCCTACTTGGGGCATCTGGCAGTGTCTGCGTCTTAGAGAGTGGCTGCCGTAAGTGTCGGTTTTCCTTTTCCAGGCCGCTCAGCGGGGGCGCGTAGTGCTGCTGCAGGGATGTTGGTGAGGATCCTGTTTCCTAAAGGATGCAAAGGCAGATCAGGGATGAGCAACATTCCCAAGCCAACGCAGAAGAATCTAAGCTGGATGTTGGACAGACAAACCTTGGGTGAGTGAGGCTGGGGTTTCTGCAGCAGAGCTTTCAGATGCTGGTTCTCAGCTTGCAGAGACTCCAGCTGGGCCTGAGTCATCTAAGTGAGCAACAGGAGGGAAAAAAATGTCTATGTGGTTTCATAAAAACGTGCAAACACACCTCTAACCGTGGAAAAAATACTTGGTAATCCCAAACCTGTTAAGAGTCTCAACCTATCATGTATTTGATAATTTTTGCTCAGCCCCTTTTACTCTTTCACCATTAAATAAAAACATAGAACCAGAGTACAATAATGAGAACAAAAAAAATCAATGTTTTCAACAGACAGTGAGAGGCAGTTTAGGAAAGGAAGAAAACTAGAGGAAAATAGAGAAAGAAAAACACTTTGGAGGCAGAAACAGAGTGAGATGAAGATCATGGGGAGTTCTAGTGCAACTGGTCCTGGCCACTATTAAAAATTTAACCTGTGTCTCCATGAAAACAAGCTGCACCCCCAAAACTACAGCTTATATATAACTGATAAAAAAGAACCTGAAATGAGAAAAAATGTGTTTAAATAAGTGTATATGCCCTTTATTTATGCTGGTAAATAACATGACATTAGTATTTATGCTATTAAAAGTAAGATAATTAGATATTATGCCCTTGAAATAAGACATTGAGATGTTTTCTTTCTATACATAAATCATCTTATTCCACTGGCATGTTGTTTTACATACTTGCTAAAATCAGGGGAGATAATTCAGTTCTTCAGTGAGTGGATCAGAGCATAAGGAACCATTTAGGTATAGATAATGAATTTAGAACTAATGATGAGCGACTGCTACTGGGGGGCAGGTGGTTCCATCATCTTTAAACTCTCCAGTTTGATAAACCAGACAAACTCACTTTGAGCTCAGCTGCTTTGTGTTCTGCCCGCCGCACCTCGATGCTGGACGAGGAGGCGCTCAGTGCGGAGATGGACAGGTCACGGCGGTGCAGCTCAGCTGTCAGCTTGGACACCTCCCTCCTCATTCCCTCAACCTCTCTGCTGTGGGTCTGCCGGGACCTCTCCAGCTCCTCCCTGAGCTAAAGAGGAATTCCAGGGATGAGAGAGGTATGTTGTCATGGCGACGGTAAAACCCACACAGAAACATCAGCAGAAGTCTAACCTTCTTGATTTCAACAGATGAAGAGTCAAAATCTGCCTTGACGGTTCTCAGTTCTTGCTCCAGATTTGTTTGATCACTTTGCCGTCTGCTTAAACTCTCCAATCTGAGCCCAGATGAGAGGAAAAAAAAAAAAAACAAGACAGAAGTTTAAATGTATCAGTTTTTAGTGGAGGTTTCTTCTTTTCCTTTCAGATGATGAAAGTAATCACCTCTCTTTCAGACATGCCACCTCAGCCCTGAGGTGTGCCTCACATGCTTGTGCTCCCTGAAGCTTAGCCGCTGTCCTCTCTAGGTCCTTCCTGAGGATCTCCACACCAGCACAGCCCTGAGCCGCCAGGCAGTCCTCCAGAGAGCTGCAGAGCACAAGAAAACCAATCAAAATGTGCATAAATGTTAAAACTTTTATTGTTGTAACTTTTCCTTCAGACTCTTTCATCCACTGCATCTTAAACAATGTAGGGATAGAGCGCCACCTTGAGTATGAGGCGTCACACTGCATCTAGGAATGCTGGAACGGTTCACCTACCGGATGACTTGATCTTTAGCTTGAAGCGCTTGACAGAGCCTGGCAGCTTCATTCTGTAGTCTTTGTTGCTGGAGATCAGTTCTCCTCATGGTTCTATCCTGAGAGTCTGACGGGCTCCCAATCCCCTCCTGTTGGGTTCAGATCAATGAAATAGATTCTAAGAGTTCTGCCCGACAGGATTCTGGTCAGAGAAAAAAAATTCAAAGGAGTCTGGCTTATTTATCCAGCACTTCCTGGAGATGTTTGAGAAGACAGACCTGATGAGGGAGCAAAACAGTTCATGCCTATTGAACATTTTATTGTTGAGTTACGACAACAACAGCCAACATGAAGGTTGGCTTAAATGTGAGGCAAGTGGGAAAAAAAAAATACGGTAATTGATTTATTTTCGTTTGGAAACAAAAACCCAAATCATCACCGTTTTTTATGTGTAACCGCATAAAAAAGAAAAACAGCTGTTTTTCCATTAAACACCAGGAAATGGCGGAGACACATGACCTGGAATCATAGATCTTCCTCAGTTTATGCTCTCAAATTTAATATCTTGTTTTTTTTTCTAAAAATATGCGAAATTGATCTCAAAACTTATTTTTTTTTTCTTCCATCTGTTCTTGCAGGGTTCCTTCAACATAAGACAATTTAAATTTAAGACTATTTTTGTCCCTTGAAATAAATAAACAAAAGAAAACCTGGTTGCAACAACTTTAACCTGATACTTATTTTAACATAAACCATTACTTTCTGGCCCACTAGAAATGTTAACAATTTTGAAAAACTTTCCATATAGGAAGAAAGCTAAAAACACACAAATAACAGAAATATTTTTAACAACTAATGAAAGGAATTCACCAACTTTGTTTTGAACCCTACTCAAAGTCCGTATTAGCTCCGCTTTCATTTTAGGCGAACCGCCAAACATTATCCATAGATTTGGTGCTACTGGTGCTTTTTTTTGACGTCAGATACGGATGTAAAGACCTTGAAGAGACAAGGATGGAGCAGAACTGAGGAAATAGCTGCTTTTCAGCGCTTTGTTTTTCATTCTTCACATGTCTGATGCCACAGCTTTGATTCCCATCGTGCCAAGCTTGAATGACTCCGTGCTCAAAATACGCCATTCCTCATATAATATACCCGGACTGTTTATAGCCATGCAAAAAACTTTTAGCTGGATCGCCAATTTTCATTGAATTTAACACTTCCCCACGTTATTGGCGCATCACACCAAGGTCTGTTTGCAACATTGTTTTTATTGGTTCTGCTTTCATGATGGAACCAATAATAGTTACAGCTAAGCTGTTCGGTAAATGTCAAAAAATTATCATGAATTATTTTAATTTTTGATATGAAATACAAAAATAAAATCCTATTTATGACTTGGTGACTATTTTAAGACCTATGAAAGACTGATTTAAGACATTTTAACACCAATTAAGGCTTTATTTTTATACTGAAGAATTTAATGATTTTTTTTAAGGATCTGCAGGATCCCTGTTATTGCAAAAGTGAGCAAAACTAGAATCCATCTAATTTGACTAACAAGCAGTTCCCCTTTAAACCAGAAGGTGGAAGCACTGAAAAAGGTAAACTGACTCATTTGACATTTTAACTGTATGTATACTAACCACTGATCTCTATTTATACACTTGATTGCTGATTGCTTGTTGGTAAAATGGCGTTGAAGTGAAGCCACTGGCCTCCATATTGGTACTCCCTAGTTAGTGGCAATGTAAACAATATGTGTGCTACAGCCTCAAACAATAATGATGTTCTCATTTTCAGGGGGACTTAAGACTTTTAAAGTAAATATAAATTCATCACTTTGACAAACACTTGCTGTGTCACAGCATAAGTAGATTACTTTAACTTATATAAAAAAAAATAGGCACATCACTTTGTATAGTCATTATGAAGTCAATGAAGTCTATAAAACAGGTAATATAACATTTTATACAAATCCATCACAATAAAATGAATGCGTTAATGGAGCATAATAATACAGATGTGCCCAAAGTGCTAAACTGATGATGTATATATAATATACATGGATTTATTACAGATGACACACACACATATGTGCAGAAATATTTTGCATGTTACATTGATTTAAAAAAACCAGGAATTTTACCCATATTTAAATATATATATAATGTTTTAGTTTTTTTCCCCTTGTACTATATTTCAGCACATAACTTTTTCACATGAGAAATAAAACAAACACTACAAAAATGACAGCATCATCCACTTAATTAAGAATTTCTACATTTACATGTCACAGTGAATTACTTTCTATTTGCTCTACTTTCTATTTTCTAATGTTAGACACTAATGTTAATTTAGTCAATCACTTTGAGTCCTTCCAAAATAGCCAGACTATTCTTACGCTAAATACTATACTATAGGATGCATTGGTGTATATATGGATTTTCTTGGTTAGTACATCCACTGACTGTGAAATTACCTGCATATCGTCTTCCCACAGCCAACAAACTGCTTGTTTTTGCAGCCAAATTCCACACAGGGAGGCATTTTTACTGCGTGTCTCTGTGGGAGTGGGGAGTACCAATATGGCAGATGGTGGCTTCACTTTTTTCAGGCAATTAGCAATCCAGTGAATAAATAGAGATTAGTTATAATAACCATAAACTGACATTAATAATGAAAAACAGAATTAAAGCTCTTTTCAGAACTAGTTGCTGAGTTTCGTGGGAAATAGAGGAAAGTTTAGTTGTTTTTTTTCATAAATCTGGGAGTTTTTAAAGTAATCAGAAATAAAGAACGACTGCTCATACTTTTTGATATATATACTATTCAGAACCATAAAATATACCTTTTAACAACATAGATGTTTTAACACATGTATATAATTGTCAGCTAAGTAAGAATCTAGTCTGCCTCATGTGTGTTTGTTTATTTTCCTGATGGTACAGATTGATCAGTATAGATTGATTCTAATCTAGTTCTGGCTTCATTTGGTCTCCGGTCACCCCTCATTGCAAAATGATCTTTAATCATATTGTATTCATGCATTAAGATTGGCCCAGTCAAAGGTTAGAGCTAAATCCACAGATGATCGTAATCCACTCTGACTGGGCTTGATCTACCTTTTGAGATACAGGAAAGTCTCTAAAGGAGACAGTTATGAACTTCAGAGTGCTGGAAGCTGTGGGTGCAAAGGTTCCCACTGAGAGGCTGAACAAAATAGATGCCACACTATTCAGATTTTCATTTCTAAAAATTTTTTTTTGAAAACCAAAATTTAGCAATTCATTTTTTTAAATCTTTTAAATCCCAATAAAAATATTGAGGTGAGGGTTTTTGTAGAATGTGACAAGCTTCTAGCAGAATAACTACTTTTGCATTGTGTGGATTTGTATTTAATATGCTGTAGTTTTCCAAAATATGATCTCTGCCTTTTATTTGTTTTCCTCCTGAGATTGAAATGGCTTGTATGAGCTGCAAAACACGCAGTATTCCATATCCCACTCGCTAACCTGCTGATCCTTCTGCCGCCGTGCCAACAGGGACTCAAATGGTCGAAGGCGCTCCAGTTCCAGCTCCTGAGAAAGCAGGCTGCTGTGGGCCTTTTCCAGCTGGGCACAGAGATGCTGCACCTGTGAGCAGCACTCCCTGTGCTCCCGCTCCACTCGCCATGATGCCCACTGGCTCTGGGAATGAAGCATAACACCTTAAAAATAAAGAGATCCTTGCAGCTTCACATTCAAACTTTTTGTGGTTTAAAGGCAGCAAACATACTGTTACATTAATATGGGAGATCTCCTCAGTTAGGCTCTTATTCTGCGCCTCCAGGTTTGTCAGCTGCTTTTGGTACTCTGCCCTCTGTTGCTCCCACTCTGCTGAGTACTGCTGATGTTCCTAAAGGAAAAAAAGCATTAAGGTCTACATTATTATCAGTGTTTTTATTGGAACTTATGTAACCAATCGAAATGGAGGAATAAATGTAGTAAAGTAACCTTTGAATTCTCTGTTCCTTTTGTTTCTCCGCTTGTCTCCTTGAGCTGTTTGCGTTGCAGTTTTTGGTAACTTCTCTTTAATTTGTTAAGCTGAAAGGAAGCATGTCCAGAATCATTAGCTCACACTTTTAAATGCATGTTCTTCTTAATAAAATAACTACAACTACACTGGAAAAACGATCTAGAAATAAGTAAACGTTTCTGAAATTAATTGTATTTACCCTTAATTTGAGGAAGTAAATGAGATAGTTTGCCAATGGAAGGAGTATTTTTACTCTTAAAATAAGATAATCAGATAATATGCACTCGAAATAAGACAATGCAATTGTGTTTTCTTATTTTAAGTGTAAATTGTCTTGTTCCATTGGCAAAATGTCTCTTTTACCTCCTCAATCTAAGAATAAATGCACCTATTTTAAGACAAAATGACTAATCTAGATTTTGATGTTGTCCAGCGCAATATGCTCACAGATAAACCCTTGAGCTGTTTGCTCTCCGATGGATTAGTTGTCTCACCTCTTCCTGGAGTTTCTGCAGTTGTTGCTCGTACTTTGCAACTACATCTTGGCGACCTCTCCGAGCGTCTTCCAGCTGTTGGTGAAGTAACCCAATCTGCAATAAAACAAAAGAGCACATTGGTAAAAAAAAAAACTTGATCAAGGCTCCAAATTCCTCATGTGGTAAAAAGAGACAAAACAACCCAAAAAACGCTCACTGATTGACAGAAGTCTCACAGGTAGGGCTGGGCGATAATTCAATAATGATATATATCGATCGATAGACGTGTGGCGCAATAGAAAAAAAGAGAGTCGATAAAAGTTCGATAAAGAAACGCAGTTTTCCTTCCTTCTCATTGTAGCCTATCATGTAGATTTATGCTAGTCACTACTTCCTCCCAACCAATTGCAATCGCGGACTCAGGAACACCATCATAAACACCCGCCCTCTCAAACCGTCTATTTATTTATTTGTTATATTTATTTTGGTCACTTTTCTGGTCACTTTAGTTTATTCTTTGTCAGTATTTAATAACATAACTCAGGTCTATTAAGTTATTTTTCTTTAAAACAATTCTGTTATGGTTAAAATAGTTGGTTAAATAAAGATTTAATTCGAAGTCTGTGTTTGTGTTCTTTATTAAAATTAAATCATTTAGCAATATCATAAAATGTCCAGGCAGAGCTGCACATAAAATATGGTTTCAAATCTTTTCAATAATTATCAATATCGATCAATATGCATTTTTTTTTATCGATGACCTTTTTTTCTATATCGCCCAGCCCTACTCACAGGTTTGGATACTTTGTGGAAGGTTTCCTTTTTCTGTTTTTTTTTTTTTTACCTCCAGGTCCCTTCGTTCAATAATGTTTTTAGAGGCTAACAGCTCCTCCTCTCCGTTTTTCACCCTGAGCTCCAGGGCGCACATCTCAGCTTCCCACTCCCTCTTTTGGTGGCTGATCATGATGTCTATCTGTCGCATCAATTCCTGGAGCTCTGGCTCGCATGACGACAGGACAGAGCTACAAGATAAATAAAACCGTTCGTTACAGCGGAGTAGCCAGAAAGTCCTAATAGGGGCGGCCAAAAGGCACCAAAACCTCAGGGTCAATCTACACTGTTCCAACAGGAACGAGCACAACATCCATATTTTCTAAATAAAGACAAACCATACTTTCCTGCAGCCTTTGGATATATTTAAACATCTATGCTGTGTAAATAAAAGGTATAGTGGACAAAATTCTTTCAGGTTTAAGTTCTGGGGCTAACATATTTTACATTGTCATTACTTTCATCAATAATAATTCTGTGATCAACTATAATAATAATAGTTGATCACAGGCCATGGCCACCCCTGGCCCCCCATCTAGCTCCGCCCCTGGTCATTTAGAGCTAGTAACATATAAAATAATATTGAGAAACCGAAGTTGATGTTACCTAAAGTCAGGATTCTGCATAGAGTCCAGAGGAGCCTCCATTTCGATCAGGTTGTTAGAGTTCAGGCTCATAGAACAGGTTCTTCATGCCTTCCACTGCTTCACTAAATAATGAACGTTACACAAAGTTTCATGTCAACCAACTGAACCCAGCAACAGCAAAGCAGCTTAACTAATGTAACAGACCGATGTAAGGACAGAGCATCTACGTACAACAATTAACGTTATAAAGAGAGTTTAGTAGATACAGAATCTGGCGACTAAAAGTCAGTAAAAAACTATTTGTTTACATGGGTAACCGCTTAGCAGCATATTTCTACCGCCTTTCACTGATTTCAGACCCATTGACTTCCTGCAGTAACTCCGCCCAACACGGTGACCTCAGCACGTTGTACGTGAATCTCATCCAAGCTGGCTCGGTTTTTTGCAGCCGAATAGGACCAACGGCTTTTCTAAAACAGAAGGTATTATAATCGGGTAATAGTTTAAACGGTATTGCGCGTCTGACATAAATTTCCATGACTCATAAAACCGATCTCGTCCGGCGAGCCGCATCTATTATATCTCATATGTGTTTTGTAAGGACACGTGGCTCGTTGGTCTAGGGGTATGATTCTCGCTTCGGGTGCGAGAGGTCCCGGGTTCAAATCCCGGACGAGCCCTCTTTTGATGACCTGTACCGTTGCTATTTTCCGGGTTTTCTTTGTATTTCTATGACGTAAGAAGCTTTATACCACGCGTTTCTACAGCTATATAGATAAATATACGCTATAAATTACCTTGTTGATAAAGCAATGCTTTCCTTTTAGTTTGTTTTTTTTATGAAATATGACCATGAAAATACGCCAAAATCCAAAATATTTTTGAAACTGAGGTTAATGATGATATGCCGCTTCGCTGTCCGTCTCATGCCTGTAAATTGATTCCTCCTTCCACTTGACTTAAAAGAACAAAACTGAACTGTCTTCCATGGACCGTTTCGCACTGATACAAACGGGCTTTCTCTGGCGGGGAGGGGGGTCGTTTTTCACAAAACAAAATAGCAAAAAATAGAGTATGCCTGCACGTAGAAATATGTGTGGGGATAAAGACTCTGTGGTGATAGTTCGTACGTGTGGCTCGTTGGTCTAGGGGTATGATTCTCGCTTTGGGTGCGAGAGGTCCCGGGTTCAAATCCCGGACGAGCCCCGTTTTTATTATTGTTTTTCTCCCTTTATCTATAGTTTCTATTGCGAGTTCTTTTTCAAAGTTGTTTTTTTGGTATACATAAAACTCACCAAGCCCTCTGTTAATACCAGAAAGCTTCAGCAGCTCTTCCTCCCATTCTTTCCACACCCCCTCCTTACCCCTTTCCTTTCTGCCCTGTCTCTCCACCTGCTTGCTGTCAAAACGCCAAACAAAGAGCGTCTCCACCTCTCTGCTCCCCCAGCTGTTGCTGGGAGGGCTTAGGTCCGGGAGAAATAAAAGAGAGAGACATTTATGTTCCGCCCCCAAAAGCTGTGCAGACAATCCTAACAGGAGGCAGACGAGCCGGGCTTTCTCACAGAAAGTGACACTGAACCACAGAGAGCAGAGGAATCAGCTCCAAACAAGGGTCAAGTGTAAGTACAAGGATACTACTGTAAAGTTAATTCTTAGTTTTAAATATTATTAGACTTTTTACAGGTGTTTAATGCTTTCATATCTTTCCATCATCATTTTTAAGCTTTGATTGTAAAATTTCCTAAGCTTGAGTTTAAGTATCTTTTTATTTATATTAAATTTCCAGTTTAGTGAAAAATGTTGTTGCGCAATTTGCTTCTCTAGTGAAACCCGGTATCTTGATCAACGGCTGTCACCTGCTTTGACACGTCCTCTCTGATCCCCCTCAGGGATTCCCAGCAGGACGAGGAAAGAAACGCCCAGTCTGAGCTCCACCATGGTCCTGTGTGAGGATGGCGAGTGCAGTGTCTGCCTCCTGCCTTACTCCCGCACAGACAGGATCCCCCGGGTGCTCCACTGCAGACACACCTTCTGCGAGCTGTGCCTGGAGACCATATCCCGGGTCAGGAGCGGCCTCCTCACCGTGGCCTGCCCCCTGTGCCGCCGGGTGACCTGCATAGGCAGAGGCCTCAGCCTGCCGGAGGCCCTGTGGGTCAACAGCAAGCTGTGGGAGCAGATACCACAGCTGCTGACAGAGGAGGAGGAGGATGGAGAGAAAGGAAGAGCCGAGGTGGAGAGGATGGAGGCTAAACAGCAGCCCTCATTACAAGCAGAGTGGTGGGTTTATGAAAGGAAACAACTTTTACTGAAAAAACATCTATTTTAGTCTTCCCTGGTAATTGATTTTCCATGACTGTTTTGTCTTGACTCTACACAAAGATAACATAAATATGGGGGCTTCTTTCTAGGAACCAAACGCTGTGGGCTGAATTTAAGAATTCCCCACATACCCAGGCAGTAACACTTCAGTGTCAAGCTGCTGATTTGTCCACAGACTTCCCATTAGCACCCAAACTCCTCTGTGGTGCCGCATTCTGTCACAGCAGCTCAACTCTCTGTCCCGTCTCATTATATGTTGCAGCGGTTCCTCCAGGCCTTCTTCCACGAGGCTCAGACTGCCGGCCATCTTCAGGAGGTTCAGCTGGACCAAGCAGCAGCGGGAGACCATCATCCCTGACAGCAACGTGTGAGTTTATTTATTTATCCTCTGCAGGCAGATTACAGCAGATTATTTAAAGCAGGAAGGAAACTGATAACTTTTTTTGTTTGTTTTTTCTTTCTTTAGAGAAATGAAATCATGGCGCAGACTCTCAGCGGATGATATCTTTTAAGGAATTACATTTTACAGCAAAGAAAAGGAAAAAAAAAAAAGAAAAAGCAAACCCTGTTTGTTAGTTTTCTGAAGGTGGCTGGTCTTCACTTCATTTCTACCAGGATTAATTCTCCCAGCTGGTGCTGTGGGATTTAGTTCAGCTGTCCCAGTGGGGCTAAAACCACCAAGACCCCCTCAGAGCAGATGGTCTGGCTCCTCATTACTGAACGTAACTTATCCTTTATTTATGTTAGTTTGTCGACAAAGAGTTTGTAATTAAACTATTTTTAAATAAACTGTTGTTTTATTTGACTTGGAAGTTTTTTTTCTGGATCAAAAGAATCTCGACTCCAAACTACTACTTTCATGATGCCTAAAACAGAAAAAATAAAACCTGTTTTATTTATTTAATATGATAATGTGAGCAGAACGTCTGAGGACAGGAAACACACAAAAAAGTGCTTTATACAAAACATTCAGTCAGCCGTGAAAGTGGATTATGATCTTCATTCATCAAGCATCTGGCAAATTTATTTATGTCAGATAATATCAGAGGACTGGATCAGCACTTTCATGGAGCTGGCCTTTGTTCCCTCCTGCCTCAGTCTACGCTCGTCTTGGATTTTTTTTGTGTCTGCTGTCAGGAGACCAAAAAAAAAGGGGGGAAGGGGGGGATCTAGGAGTTAAATCTCATTTTGAAGCCATGTTTAAGCAGAACCTGTGGCGCTTCACTCATATTAAGGTCAGTGCAGAGAGAAATCCGTTAGTTGTCTCACTGGTTTGGCAAACAGACTGCATCTGCTGGGAATCTCTTAAAGAGACAGTACTCCTTCAAAACCTGCTGCTGCAGCACGCTGCACAGCCTTTTAATTTCTACTTATTAAATGGGACATTTATATATTTCATGATGTATTTTGGCTCTCCATACATATACCTCACCGTGATTGTGTCCTGACCCCCACTTTGGGAACCCCTGTGATAGAGCAACACAAATTACAGCATAAGTATGAAGTGGAAGGAGAACATTTGACAATTTTTAATATATAAATGTGCTTCAGGAAGCTTCAGGTATTTCCTAAAGCTTAAACTCTTAGTTGTATTAATGGATGGATGTTAACTAGGCCATTTTATCACACATGGAAATGATTTCTTTGAGATCTTTTCATTATAAAATTTTACCTTAAACTTTTCATGCTGCAGGTAACAATATTCCTGACATTTTGAATTGAAAAAACTTCCTGGATGGGAAGTGAAATGTTTTCAAACTTGAAAACAAAGTCCAGTGGATTGTTTTTAAGTTTCTTTTTTTTTTAATTCATGCTGCAGGAAACTATTCCCACAGCATAATGCAGCCCCCACCATGTTTAATATTGTGAGATTGTATTTAAAGGCTTGTTTGATTTAGACTACATATAACATCTGGATCTGACTTGAAGCTTGGTATGCTGCATCAGACGTCTCTAGGAGTTTCTCCCTGATCTGTCGCCATGTTCTGTGGTCAATATTATGCTGTCTGTTCACTCATGTCTGTAGAACCCTCTGCCCTTCACAGAACGGCTTAGCTGTTATATAGACGAACTTTTGACGCAGTTGGAAATGGTGGATTTGTTAGGGCCTGAATGCATGGGCGCCAATTTTTTAGAGCCACATTTGCACAAATTTGCAAAAAAAACAATTATTGTTTTTCTGTGAACTACTTTGATTAGTTTTTCTAAAGCCTAGTTATAAAATAAAAGGAAGTTAAGTGTTGTCACTGTACTAAAATGAGAATTTTTTATTATTTCCGTTACAGTGCACGTAAAAATCTGTGCACTGGTAGAATGGACTACGTGAGTAAACCTGCAGAGACAAGCTATGCCTGGTTTCTGTTTCCCAACACGTTTTCTGACTCATCCTGAGTTCCCTGTACTGCTGGTTACTGGGATTAAGGTCGAACTGGGAAGGATGGAACTCCCAGTCGGGTTACAAATATTCCTACTTTCGGAAGCAGGGCCGGCTCCAGGCTGGATGCAGCCCAAAGCAGAATGTAATTTGGGGCCCCTCTTTCAGCTAAAGCAAACATAATTATTACAGAGCTGGTGGGGTCATCATGATCGGGGGGCAAAGGTTAATGTTGTGTTTGCAGTCAGCTTAAGATTTAGATAGGAACCATATGGGCTGTTTCCCAGGGTGACAATAGAGGAAAGGAGGGGGAAACACATAAAAATGTCTCTGTCCTCAAAACGTTTTTTTTTTTTCTTTTCTTTTATACATTTAGGCCATGGGAAGTTTGATCTAATTTTCAGTATCAGCAAAGTTTATGTACTTTGTATGACACTGGACAGCATTTCATCATTCCCCAGAGTGTAAGAGTACAACACTGCATGGGGGCGCCTCCGTTATGATGATCAATGCCTGGAAGTTGGTCCTGAAATGAAAGGTGGTCGATTTCGATGAATATTAAACCCACAGACTTTAGGTTTAGGTTGAAAACATATTATATATAAATATATTTATTATAAATAAATATATTTATATATTTATTATTTTAAAGCATCGTGTAAACAAAGAACAGCTTTAACATCTCTAAAGGAAGCAGTCAGGGATCATTTATGTTAAAAAAAAGCATGAAATTAAAGTAGATATTAAAACTTAGAACTGCCTTAAGTATTAAAATGAAAGAATTTCACATAAAACAAAAAGCCAGATGAACTAACCATGTTTATAAACAAAAACGTAAGAATAAAACGTAAATAATAATAATTAATAAGAAAATAAATAATAATAATGTTGCTGTTGATCTAAACATAAAGTGTTATATTATAGATGAATGTGACCTCAGTTCACACACAAGTGGCAGAAATAATCTTTCAATAATTATTGTATAAAAACATACTAACTATGAAGGTTTTTATTAGTATATAAACAATAAATATGTCCTCTGTAAATTTCATACCCTTAATCGGCAGTAAGCTCTCAGAGAAGTAGTTTATCAGACAGAAATGATCATTTTATTGTTCTATTATTATTAAGGTTTAATGATAAACTTTGCCAAAATACAGACAGCTCTGGATGCCCGACATATTTAGGACATTATTTGACAACAACATTGTGCAATTATTTACCAAGATTAGCTCAGAAAATTAAGTAAAATGCATCCTGTGTTGGTATGATTAATCCACACAAACAGTCACCTTGTTTGTGTTGCTTTACAACAAAGAGTTAAGCTAAAGAAGATGTGGACACATGTAAACATATATACCTCCACTTTTTGATCCTTATTAATTTGCAGGAATGAAAGACGAATGGAAGACAAAACATCCAGACATGGTGTCTCTCTCCAGTGAGGAGGCAAAGTGCACCTGGGACAAACAAACACTCACTGCTGTTTTTCATTATTTTAATCTGTCTTTTGCTATTTCTTTAGTTAAATATATGAAACCTTTTTGCACTCATCATAAATCCAACCTGCTCAGTTTTTAATTTCTTTTTGATTTTTCGTTTGTTTTTGAAATAACTAATAAAAGGAAAATTAAAACCGCTACAGCAGCCATGAATGTCTGTAGAGGCTGGTTGATCTCTAATTTGAGGCAGGGAAACACCTGGATTAACACACCCCCTCCCCATCCACATTGGACCCTATTTATAACCAATAAGACACCAAGCAGGGCGAATGAAATCGCTTATTGGACTAAATTTGGACATTGAGACTAACCCTTGTTCTTACTTTTATTGCCAGTGTATAAGACATTAATATCTATGTGTATAATTACATGGAACAGCAAAATTACATGGGTATGCAAGCTGTATGTAGACTGCTTTACAACCTTTAACTGTTTAAAATAATTATAAAAGGTTGAAAAGGTTGAACTCACATTTGATAAAAATTATAATGCTTTGAAAATTTACAATTTTGACATCAAAATCTTGTAGATTCCCCTCTAAGATATGAGGAACAAAGGCTTTGAAAATGTGCATTTTCCACATTTAGGGAAGTATTTGTTTATCTTCTATTTTTTTATTGTAAAAAAACAAAAAAACATTTGTATTCATCATAACTATATTTTATGTTAAAATACCTGAACTTGTTAACTGATGTTCAGGCCTCAGAAAAATCTACAAACTATTGCGCACTATGAGACAAATATTAAAAATTTGTCAGTCTGTATCATTAACTTATATTAGTAATATAAAAAAATAAATAAAATATCAAGAACAAAGCTAGATATGTGGGGCCTCCAAAGCAGATGAACAGATAATATTCAGAAACAAATCTAATCTGAATCTAAGTAATGAAATCTTGAATAATGAAAGAAACAGATGCAGACAATAGAAAAAAGGAGGAGACACAGGTGAAAGGAATCTAATAACCAACCAAAGGCTCAGGCTGAGGGAGAAAATATTAAACGGGGGGAAAAACCAAGGGAGAACCTATCCAATAATATAGAAATATTGACTCAAGAAAGAAAAGTAATAAAAACACCAAGAAATATGCAAGCATGTAGATGCTCAGTAATTATCTTTTAGTAGCTCCAGAATTATATCACTAATTGTAGATGATTTAAACTGAACTTTAAGACTCTTCTAACCATCTCACCTGGGCTGAGAGGGCAACTTTGACATTTTTTCCCCAATAAAAAAAAAAAAAAAATTCTGCTGTAATTAGTAGTGTTGCACTGATGCCATTTTTTGCGTCGATACCTGGCTGTGCAGTATCGGCCGATACCATCTGTTTGAAATTGATGTGTGTGTGTGTGTGTATATATGGAGAACTGCATACTACTTGGATGTAAAATAATTGCCACCATGGCTTTGTCACGCTGCTGCCTACCTTTGTGAAGCAGGAAAAAGACTAATACAAAGTGAATCCAGTAGAACTTTTTGCCTACCTGGATCGGGTGACAATAGTTGAACTTTTGGCTCTTAAAATGGTATCAGTGCCCTATTTGTTGGTACTTGCCAATACCGGTGCAACACTAATAATTGGTGTCAATTTTTATTAAGTTATGAAGAACCATGGTTGAGTGTCTAAAGAGCCACTTGCGGCCCCCGGGACCATAGGCTGCAGACCCCTGCTGTAAGGTTAATCTATATGGCTGATGGGGAAAGCTAACATTTGGTTATTTTACTGGACACACCTCGGTCCCCGGGGTTCTCACAGATATAGAGCACACTCAGTGACAACTTGTGACAGTAATATTATTTCAGGGTTTTATTTCAAGAAACAAGCATAAATCTATTAATTCTTTATTACTATTTAAATCACATCAAATGATCGGGAAATTAAAGAAGTACAAAAGAAACTCTGGGATAAGGTTGGTAATAAGACATCTTTATTAACCTTTTGGAGAGACATGCTAGATGTCTGTACAGTGTGAATGGGAACCGGTTCAGCACTAATCCGGTTCAATGCATTGATCTGTAATGACACAATGACAAAAGTCTGCAGGGAGACCACCACCACCCCCTTCTCTGACAGGTAAAGATCTCATTTAAGTCCATCTCTGTGAAATGCTGAAATGGTATGAGGTGGACTTTATTTTTGTACCTTTTGTACCATCATGAACTATTACTCTTGAGTTTCCAAAAATTGGTCTTATTACAAGGTTGTAGAGTAAGGAACTTAGAACATCCTGTTGTGAAATAAATCCACACAGAGCTTCAATGGCACTTTATTTTGGTCTGTCTCCTGGTAAAGAAATCCTGCAACATTTAAGCATTATTATTTGGCTCAATATGTTGGTTAGAGGGTGTTTGTTTTCTAGAAGAGTACTCCATAAATAGATGTGTGAAAACAACTCCGAAGTCAATGCTTCTGATCTAGCGCGAACTACTCCAAATTGTATGGATATTAACAATGAACATTTTCCTAAAACAGTTTATGTTTTGACTCTAAATCTAAAACACATTCTGCAAAAGTGCTGTAAAGACTTCACATCAAAGACACGTCAAATCCAAGTAGTGTTTTTTTTTTTTAGCACTAGCTGAGTTCACCACCAGAATGTTAAGATAGCTGCCCCCTAAGGAGGGAAGGAAATTAACATTCCTTAATGTCAAGATTTCATTCAGTTTTAACACAAGCAGCAAAGAAAACCCAGATGTGGAAACACATTGTGCAACAAGTTCATTAACAAACACATTTTTGAATTAAGCCACCGTACAACTTCGTAATAACCTGAAAGGTCTACATGTGCAAATTAGTCATTAGTCGGTGAGGAAACAGGAAAGAGATGTTGAGGGTGTGGATGATCTGTCTGCACAAAGCGAACTGTGTTCACCGATACATGGCTGCGGGATGGACTCCATCACTGCTAATTAACAGGAACTGGACACTATCTGTGACATAAAAACTGAAGTTGTTCTATGAGGAGCCGGGATGCAGTGGGAGTGAAGTGAAGTGGCCCTCAGTGGAGCTGTGTTCGAATGAGGTTGATACAAAAAGCACAAATTTACAACACGGAAAGAGCAAAAAATAAAATAAAAAATTAAGTGGTAAGAAGTCAAGTATACAAACCCAGCTCCTAGAATGCTGTGGACGCAGCGCATCATGTCGCCGGTGGGATATTACTTTTTTTTTTTTTTACTTGTGTTTACAGGTAGATGGTACCTATGCTTTACAACTAGGCATGCAGTACATACTAACTCTGGACTCGACAGTTCAGACTGATCCTTGATGTCTGAAATACAAATGTGTGGGTACCAGCAGGGCTACAGGCAGGAAGGTTGTGACTGGCTGTTCCGTAATTAATTCTGAGATACTGAAGAAGAGTTATGATGTGTGGAAAATCTATACAGATCAGGATCCGTGTGATTTCTCAAAATTGTTTCGTCATACAACCTGTCTGTTCTTCAGGCTCTCAGTGTTCTTGTCCCTAAAGATGGAAACAAACTTCCAGAGGGATTCATCTGATAATGCAAAAAAAACAGGAAACAAAACGACAAGGAAGGCTTTTACTTCCCCCATTAAAAAAAATGAATCTATTCTCAGAATGGGGATATTTGATTCCCCCCCCCCCCCCCCCCCAGTTTCACCAAGTTTCTTTTTTTTTTTTTTTTTGGCATTTTTGTTGACAAAGAAGACCCAATTTCACATATTGCTAGTTTCAACCAATGACCGGCGGTCGGGTGAAGAAACCAGGATCTTAACGTGCAAAGTCAACAGCAAGTTAACCAATAGAAAGCAACGTAACAAGCGGTGTGGTGCAGATGGTGGAATCCCATGACGGAGCCTCAGCACTAACAGGAGCAGCCGCTTTCGGTGGTCTGGGGCTCCTGGGGTCTGTCCAGCTTTATGTCGATCACTGCGAAATATTATTAAGGAAGCAAAGAAATGGACTGAAACATGTTTAAGGTAAGTAGACAAAAGAAATGAACAGGCACATTTCTATTTTTTAAAATTCCTATCATGCAGGATCATCAAACACAATAAGACTTTTCAAGTGTTAACATTTGCTTAATTTTAATTACAGCTCATTATAAACCAAAATGAACTTTGCCAGAAATATGAAATAAGACAAGACAATAATTTGGAATATTATGCTTTGGTCATATTATGGTTTAAGCAGTGATAAGAGGGCTGCATCTTTAATAATCAGAGGCCTTGTGGCCACCATTTTGGATTAATAAAACACATTTAAAGCTGCATATGATACATCACCTTAAAAAAACAAATAATAATTCTTTAAACTTTGTTAAATATCTACATGGATATAATTGTTATTTAAAGGCACACTGTAACTTTTGGCTTCTAGGGAAGCTAGACCAATAACTTTCACGTCTAGGGCGCGCCGCAGTACTGATGTAAAAGTCAACAGCCAGCCAGCCTCCTGTGTCTTTTGATTGGGGACTGCACTGATCGTCTAGTGCCCAATTTACATTGACCCTCTGAAACGGATCTATGCCGAGTTCGGACCTAGCTTGGATCAGTTAATCATGCCGAGGTTGGTTCTTCATAACTATTTTCACATCACCCTAGCACGGTTCCTCACCTCGTATCAGCAGCCCATGATACTACAGCTCTCAAGGCGGGAATTAAGCAAACAAAACATAATATTTAAGAACTTATGTGCCTGGATAGCATCCTCCGCCCAAACTTCAATGACATCCTTGGTCTCTGCATCATCCCAGGTCACACAACGCTCTTTTGATGCTGTTTATTGCTAATAGGCTGAGAAAAAGTTTGTGTTATGAACAGGCGAAGAGATCTGTGCCGGACACACCAGAAAACCTGCAAAATAAGTCAGCAAAAGTGATCTGTAAAATGTAGTTTGAAAATAATGCAGTTCCATATCTCAATTTGAAAAAGAGAAATGTAAACATATAAAATCGGAAACTGAAACAGATGTGAAAAAGAATCTGATAAACACCAATTTTACTCTTAAAACCTTTTTTTGGTTTAAAGTTTTTCCACGTCATTTCTGGACAGGCATGTTCATAGAAAGTTGTGCGGAAAGAAACAGAAGGCTTATTCAGTAGTTTTGCAACTGAAATAAGTTTATCTAAAGCAAATAAAACGACATGACTTGAACCCTACGAGAATCTTCTAAATATTTTCGAGATAAGGATCGGCTGGCCCAACAGTGCAGACGAGCTGAAGGTCTGTATTACATCAAGCAAAGGTGGCTGAGCACCTCCAGGCCACAAAAGGAGCTCCAAAATTAAAATGAATGGACATGTTAAACTAGCCTTATATATAGCAGTCTTTTCTAAAATAAAAAAATAGGGGTTTTCATAAGCTGCGCACACATCAAAATGAACAAAATTAAACTCTGTGTATGATAATTAAAAAATTAGAATTTTTACCTTTTAAACGGAATAAACAAGAAATTAATATTTGGTGATATTCTGATTTACTGAGATGTATAGAAATGGTTAAAAGGGAAGAGAGAAATTGGCTGTGGTACTTATTTCCAACCACTAGATGGCGCCTTTTCCTGCATTTTGTTCATTTAACAGCCAGTTTCTGAATGTATAAACATCCATTCATCAGTGTCTGTGCAGAGGCACATTGGGTCGGGTTCATAGTGAGAGGATGGGTCGTCAGGGTAACAAACAACCGCATACAAAAACTTAATCTCATAGGAGAATATAGTGCAACAAATACATCCAAGATGCTAGTTTTGAAGCTAATAAAAATGAAGAGAACAAAGCAAACTAATGCAGAAAAATCAATAGTTGGGATTTGAACCCATGACCTTTTTTGCTGAGAGACAACATGTATAAATAGAGTCCTGTTTTCAGTCTAGGAAATGAGTTTGTTGCAAAAATCATTGGCCATGTCTCTTCTTCTATAGCTTGAATCGCTGTGGAACAATTAAAGCTGCTCCAGTTGTTGCACTAATGAGCAAATACTGCAAGTCACAACATATGGAAATTATTATTTTCTTTTAATGAAGCAGGTTGAACTATTGCTAGTGGTATCCTTTGAGACAACACAGAACAAACTTTGTCTTTAAAAGACAAAAAAAGCTCATCATGGCTTAATGCTTGCTAACACCCCTCCCCGCAACACTGCAAAAACAATCCAGAAATAAGTAAAAAATGGCTTAAATTAAGTATATTTAGCCTTAATTTGAGCAGGTAAATAAGATGATTTGCCAATGGAATGAGTATTTTCCCTCTTAAAATAAGATAGTTAGATAATATTTACTTGAAATAAGACGATAAAATAGTTTTTTCTTATTTTAAAAGGAAATTGTCTTGTTCCATTGGCAAAGTGTCTTACTTATCTCCTCAAATCAAGGAAAAACACACTTATTTTAAGAAAAAATAACTTATTGAGATTTATATTTTTTGCAGTGATGAAAAAGTGGATTGATTTCAGTAATTCCATTTAAAAAGTGAAACTTGTATATTATATTCATACATTACATACAAACTCATATATTTCAGATGTTTATTTTGTTTAATTTTGATGATTACAAATGACAACAAATGAAAATCTCAAATTCATCATATCAGAAAATTAGAATATTGTGAAAAGGTTCAAAATTGATGGCCCCTGGTGCCACACTCTAATCAGCTAATTAACTCAAACCACCTGCAAAAGCCTTTAAATGGTCTTTCAGTCTAGTTCTATAGGCTACACAATCATGGGGAAGACTGCTGACTTGACAGTTGTCCAAAAGACGACCATCGACACCTTGCACAAGGAGGGCAAGACACAAAAGGTCATCGCTAAAGAGGCTGGCTGTTCACAGAGCTCAGTGTCCAAGCACATTAATAGAGAGGCAAAGGGAAGGAAAAGATGTGGTCGAAAAAAGTGTACAAGCAAGAGAGATAACCGCACCCTGGAGAGGATTGTGAAACAAAACCCATTCAAAAATGTGGGGGAGATTCACAAAGAGTGGACTGCAGCTGGAGTGAGTGCTTCAAGAACCACCACACACAGACGTATGAAAGACATGGGTTTCTGCTGTCGCATTCCTTGTGTCAAGCCACTCTTGAACCACAGACAGCGTCAGAAGCGTCTTGCCTGGGCTAAAGAGAAACAGGACTGGACTGCTGGTGAGTGGTCCAAAGTCATGTTCTCTGATGAAAGTAAATTTTGCATTTCCTTTGGAAATCAAGGTCCCAGAGTCTGGAGGAAAAGAAGAGAGGCACTTCATCCACGTTGCTTGAAGTCCAGTGTAAAGTTTCCACAGTCAGTGATGGTTTGGGGTGCCATGTCATCTACTGGTGTTGGTCCATTGTGTTTTCTGAGGTCCAGGGTCAACGCAGCCACATACCAGGAAGTTTTAGAGCACTTCATGCTTCCTGCAGCTGACCAACTTTTTGGAGATGCAGATTTCATTTTCCAACAGGACTTGGCACCTGCACACAGTGCCAAAGCTACCAGTACCTGGTTGAAGGACCATGGTATCCCTGTTCTTAATTGGCCAGCAAACTCTCCTGACCTTAACCCCATAGAAAATCTATGGGGTATTGTGATGAAGAAGATGCAATACACCAGACCCAACAATTCAGAAGAGCTAAAAGCCACTATTAGAGCAACCTGGGCTATCATAACACCTGAGCAGTGCCACAGACTGATCGACCCCATGCCACGCCGCATTGCTGCAGTAATACAGGCCAAAGGAGGCCCAACTAAATACTGAGTGCTGTACATGCTCATACTTTTCATGTTCATACTTTTCAGTTGGCCAACATTTCTATAAATCCTTTGTTTTTATTGGTCTTCAGTAATATTCTAATTTTCTGATATGATGAATTTGAGATTTTCATTTGTTGTCATTTGTAATCATCAAAATTAAACAAAATAAACATCTGAAATATATGAGTTTGTATGTAATGTATGAATATAATATACAAGTTTCACTTTTTAAATGGAATTACTGAAATCAATCTACTTTTTCATGATATTCTAATTTTATGACCAGCACCTGTACCTGCTGGTGCACATAGAGGTGCTGCAGCAGCAGTCTCTTGTTTATGTGCCAACTAAAGCCCTGGCCTACATATTACGTGCAAACTAGCTTCCAACAGTCCCTGTGTGGCTGTCAAACGGCCATTATGCGGTGGGGCTTTGCACCGCGGACCGTTCCCATAGTTTATGGTAGCATGCCACTGCTATAAGATGCCATTTCAAGGGCAGCGTTTTTTAACAGCTCCTACTGGAGCGTTCCCACGTGGGCCGTCTTCTGTCCGGGGAAAGTGAAAGCTGGCATCAGCTGTCGACATCACCAAACCAAATGAGGCTTGTCAGTCATGAATATTTCACTCAGAAGCAGTTACAGCTCCGGCTCATTGTAGTTACTCACAAGCCTGTTTGAATTTTAAGACTTTCTGACAGGAGTTTGTTGACGCCTTTGTGTCTGAGATTAGATGGGAGGGAAGGACTTTTTATATCGCTAGGAGACAAAAGCAGATGGAAATCAAAAATTTTAAGAAAATACAAAGCGATGAATTATTAATATATCAGGAGTAGATATTTCTTCCTAATCCATGAAGGGAGGTTCAGAGGAGAAGTCACCTCATTGAAAACAACAACAGGACAGCTGACTGGAATCCAGCCGTTGCTCATGAAGTATTATTTACTGTGCAGTCTGAACTGCGGAGGAGAAGCTGCACCATTATTTGCTGCTTTTGCATTTAGGTTCAAACTTAAATCCCAGAGGAACGATCTGGTGTGATTAAACTGCTTTCTCCAGATCCTAAGGAAGACTAATACGTCAAACTGAAAGGAAAACTGAGAGTCAAGCTGCTTTGCATGGAAATGCTTTTTCCACATATTGTTCCAATTCAAGCACAAACCCCGCTTTATTGGATTTTTTTTTTTTCCATCACAGATTACAAAAAGAAATTGGTGCAATATTTTTAAAGTATACATGGTTAAAATATATATATTTTTTGGAATGCAGAATAAAAAAGGACTAACCCTGAACATTTGAACAGTCCCTCCTTGCAGATGAGCCGTAAACACAGGCTAGCTAGCAGGGCTGCTGATACGCAGCTTTCACACATTTCTCTGGAAACATCAGGTTGTGACGATAACATCAACTATCTGCTTTTGATGAACGATGGTAAGATTGTGGTAAAAACGATTATCTGTCTGATATTCAGCATTCAGAATATGGTGGTAGTGTTTTATATTTTTAAAAGTTACCAACTGCTACTATAAGTCAATGCTGTGTAGAAACTGTTTTGTGACAGATTAGATTAAACAGACTTTGACTATGCAATCCTAATATATTGCTTTGATCAGAAATATTCGTTTTGTCCTTTAACTTTAGCTGTCAGGTTTTCTGAAAGGTAAACCTCCAACCATCCCTAGTCTTTAGACATTCTAATCAGTTTATTTCTAGGCTATCCCTAAATTTAATGTCACACTTGGAAAAACAATCTAGAAATAAGTTAAAATTTCCTAAATTAATTGTATTTACCCCTAATTTGAGCAGGTAATATTAGATAATTTGCCAATGGCATGAGTATTTTCACTGTTAAAATAAAATAATTAGATAATATGGACTTGGAATAAGACAATGCAATAATTGTTTCTTATTTTAAGTGTAAATTGTCTTGCTTCATTGGCAAAATGTCTCTTTTACCTCCTCAATCAAACAAATTCAGTTATTTTAAGAACAAAATGACACATCTAAATTTCCATTTTTTGTAGGGCAGTAATTGTCCCATCAGCTCTGACCAGCATTCTGTGCGCTGTATTATTTTCCAACCACACAAAGTGCTTTACATGTATTTATCTACCTTCACTTGAGGCAAACTCTGAAAAGGAAGTTCTCATCAGGTCCTTTTAAAGTATTAAAACTTTAAGGGTCAAGTCGGAGTCGTCTCTAAAAATCATTAAGGAGTTAAATGTTTATATTCTAACAGGGCTTTTAGGCCAACCTTATTATGTGAGATTTATTCTGTTTTAGGTTCTCCTGATGATTTGATGATTAACATGCCTGCCTGCAGAGGAGATGACAAGCAACAATTAGGTAGGAGATTGTTTTCCTAAGTAGAGCGGAAAACGGAAACCTTCAGGCCTGGACATCTATCATGAGGTGCTCCCTTCCTATCTTCAGTGTAACAGGAATAATTACAGGGAACAAGGAGCGGACTGTTTAGGTCTCTCCATGCGTTCCACTCCATAAAACCTCCTCTTTGGAATCGTAAACATGCTCTAAAGCTTCCCTTCCCCTCATGTATGTTTGTTTCTCTCTCCCAGTGCGAACCCATGGAGCTGCTCCACTGAGCGACTGTCAGCAGAGACACATCACTGCTGAGAAACTGTCATCACCAGTCATCCATCACTGCACCATCAGCTCACACAGCCTGCGCCTACGTCCACTAATACAACCAAAATAAAAATAAAAAAATAAAACAGGACGAAATTTACTGCTGTCTGCAACAAATAAAAAGGTTAATCTCCATAGATGAAAACTCTGATTTACAAAGTCTGCTGCAGTAAATAATGCCAGCGCTGCAGAAGCATTCCCATGATGCACCACAGTCTGCCTGATTTAAGCAGATAAATGCTGCCGTGTTCCTCAGGACAACAGGAGACTCTTTAAAAGTGAAGGAGTAATGACAGTGCAGTATGCACACGGTACATCCACTGGCAATTTTCTAACTCCGTTTCCATAGAGATGCAACTCTGCTCTGTGGAGTTGAGGATTATGAAGGACTGCTGCACCCAGGGAGGAGCAGTATCAGAACAGGATGACTGGCAGAGTGATTGTTGATTTAGAGGAAGATGACCGAAGGATGGATGACGCACAGTGCTGATCAACTGTGCATCACAGCTCTGCAGCAACAAACATTTTATTGTTTCATTTGGATGTAAAGATGTAAATCTAATAATAGTTTTCTCGTTTACGCTCTAGACACATTAAGACTCAAAGCAATATCAGTGCACCTAATGCTCACTGTGAGTCTCCCCGACCAGACAGTCCTAATTCATAAGGAGTTCATGTTCATCTTTTCTAAATTGAAATTCACCACAGTACAGCATGTCCAAAAACACACGGGGCTACCATGCTGTTATCAATTCTTCCCACATTTCTGCAGTTTTTAGGGTTTTACACTTAAATGTACAGAAAGGAAACAAACACACAAAAAGGAAAGACTTTTAAAATAACAAATAATGTCACAACCTAAAGAATGAATTAGAAGACCAACCCCCTCAGAAGTGGCGATAGGACTAAGACAAATGTAAAGCATGATCAAAAATTATGCTCCAGAGGCGCATTGGGGCCACCTATTATTATTCACCACGAGGTTATATAAACCTATATAAACCTAACCGGGCGTATTTTACTCTACACGAGCGCATCGAACGTTGCACCCGCATAATTCAGTGACCACAAGCACAGCAGAGCTGCCTGAAGCCGACACTCAACCCACGGGGAAAAAACTCGACAAACAGACTGAATGGTTACTGCCTTAGTATAGATTTGTGGAGTTTTAACTGTCATTCAGAGTCCAAAATACTTTATAAATGCCAAAGGGAAATTAAATGTTGCAGTCATTTGTGCTGCTTTTGTTTTTAAGATATAATCCTCTTTAATTTCAGCTGTTGACTCACAATCCAAGCAGAGAGCTTCAAAATAAATCAAAATGGATTCCTTTTTCAGTGCTTCTTGGGCTTTTTCCAAAAATGTATCTTCTTCCCAAGCCGATCCAAAAGTTAAACATAAGGAACAATGTACGTTAGGTTTTCCTTATGTTTTTGTTGTTAAGACCCAATAGGAAGATTCAGGAAAAAGAGGGGTAACAACAGAGCCAAACTGAAGGATCTAGGAGGCTGATTACCTGCTAAACATTGTGAAACAATCACTCCAACCGCTAAATATGGTAAACTGCCCACTAATATATTCAGTGCCAGCACATTTTATGTTATGCCATGAATTAATATGCGGAAACAAGCACAGCACTAATGTTAATGGTAAGATGGTGACATTGCAGGTACCAGATCTGCTCAGGGCCCTGCCTCTTCTCATGACGTCAACATATGGCAACTCCACTCCGCTTCTTAAGGATAGAATCTCTTTTAGAGTCTACTAGAGTAGAGAAAATACCGCCTTTTCGGACAGACTGAGCTCTGCCATTGACACAAAAAGTCACGGTTTATTTTTATTCTTTTAATTAAGATCTGAGGGCAGGACAAAGAACATCGTAAAAAATGGCTTTTTGTAGAGATTTTAGACATAATAAAAACAACGGCTGTTGTTAATACAAATTCAAAATTAGTGTAGCTTAATATGGCTAACTGACCGAGCTAAGAGAGGCTAACCTGTTAGCTACTGAGCACAGATAGCTACAGCGCTACCCAGCTCTCGCCCTTTATATCATTGCCTTGCAGTTACTTTGTTCACCATAAACAGATTTTTTTCAGTTTTGTTATCGACCAGGTATAACTTCATCGGTCATTAGAAATGCTAACGGATGCTGCGTGATGGTATTATCGTTTTCAGGGCAACCACTATGGTTTACATCATGTGGCAACGTTTAGCCAATCATGTAGCGTAGCGTCACTGGCATGTGCAGGACCCGAACAGATCTGGTACCCACCTCACTGGCCAAAATTAAACATGGGTGGAGTTTCAGCTTCATGCAACTCAACTGTGCTTGTGGTCACTGAATTTTACATGTGGAATGTTCAATGCATGCAGAGTAAAATACGCACGTTTAGCTGCTGAATGAAAATCGGTCCACCCAATGCGGCCGTGGAGCATAACAGTGTCTTGGATCATTTTTGTCTCAATTTTGCCCCCATACACAGAGCAGTAATTTCAACATTACAATAGCTACATACTATTTAGACAATATTTTGCTTTTGATGTTTTCCACTACATAGGCAGCTGGTGTTGCAGTGATGTTAAGCAAAGCACAACGAGCTTCTCACTAGGGGTGTGCAAAATAATCGTCATGATGACGCATCGTGATTCTAATTTTCATGATCTACTGCATCGATTCTTGACGCCAAGTATCGATTATTAATTTTAAAAAATGAGTAAACAAAATTGCATGAATGGTTGGCGAACATCAGCCAAAAACAAGTGTAATACAACTTCCAGTCCAGTAGATGTCGCTGCTGATGTGTTGATGCACACTGCCTTGTGTCACAAGCATTTCTACTGCGCCGTGTCATTAAAAAACAAAACATGGAGGAGAAAATATTGCAATGCATCGCAATAATTCAAGTATCGTGATGCATCGTGACAGAATCGCATCGTGGCCTGTGAATCGTGATTCGAATCGAATCGTGACTCCTTTGGCAATACCCACCCCTACTTCTCACATGCTGATGTAAGAACGTCTTTAGCTGCAAGTATAGGAAGAAGTAAATGCAGTTAAAATGTTAAAATCTGATTACCTAACTATTATTTAGAATCAGCAATAGAATAACTGATTACCAAAATAATGCTAAGCTATAAAGCTGCAGCATTAAGGAGGCATTCATCTTATTTTATTGATATATTGTCTTAATTGCTTGCTAAACTCAAGGGAAAATACATGAAAATACACTTGCATTAAGAAGATATTACATAATTAGACCCCAGTGTTTGCAGTGTGTTTGACAGAAATAATAAAAATGTATACCAAAAAAAGGTGAATTTTTTCCCCCCACAGGAATATGAATAAACCCTAAATCTAGTAGATTTTTACAGCTTGCCCTGCTTATCATTATCTCTAATCTGGTTTTACATATATCGTGTGTTTCATTGAAAAATGAATAAATATATTGCATTAAATGTGTTAACTAACTAAATAAGCTGTATAAAAATCAAAGGAGGTGCAGGAGTGGATCCAAGAGAGCCGGAGGGTTCTCTTTTAGTCACAGAGGAAAATAAGGCAGAAAAATGTCTCCGCTGCTCCATTTGTCTCCAATAAAATATTAAAATATTCACCTTTTTAACTTCTATTACCCACTAAAAGCATATTTTGCATATTAACTCTCCTTAAAAAGCAGAGTTAGTTTAGCTTTGGGTATTCTGCACCCGAACAGGACATGTTCAGACTTCGTCCATCGAAGTAACAAAGGTTTTGTTTATAGGACAGACTCTGGTTTAAATGGCCAAACCTGCTCGCCTGCGGCAGAGTGCGCAAACAGTCTAACATGTTAGACCTCAGAGCTGACAGCTAACAGGAGGGTTTTTCCTAACAAGGCGTTTCATTAGACAGGTGGCTGGCATATCATTAAACAGACAGCAGCCAGCATATCCCAGTCTGTCAGGTCATCGACGGTGCTTCGTTATGGTATTTAAACTCCTGAAGCTTTTCAGATTTATTTCCTTACAATCATAAGCCTTAATATATTCTTTTTAACATTGTAGAGCATCACAAATATATGTAATACAAGTAAATAAAGGGAAATAAAAGGGATGCATGAGTTTTAATGCAAGCAAATAATACTCTGCTATCCCAAATAAAATCCAGTGTCACCAATTCCCCTTAGCAGTCTCAGAACAGGTAAACAGAGTCCACCTGCATGACTGGACTGGTTATTATACAGGGTACAGACCTGCTGGGATGGCGCCCACGTTTGGGTCGGCTCAAGGTAGGCATAAAGTAAAGACTAATCTATTTATTGTTAATTAGGTAATATGTTAATTTATTTTTATAATAATTTATTAATTCCCCCCAAAATAATCTAATCAAAGGATTTAAAAATGAATTATATCCATTACGATAGTGATACTTGAAACTTGAAAACCAATTTTTTGTTTTAAACCGACTAGTTTTAACCAGAAATGGATCAAATACACGTACATTTATGTTAAAAATGAGAAATGTTGCATGAACAGCCATTTTTTTTTCTGTTATTTTCAATCGATGAGCCATTTGGAGATCAAGTATGCAGTAACAAATATAGATGACCTCCTGTAAATATTGGTTTTTATTTAAAAGAAAAATATGAAGAAAAAAGTTTCTTCTGTATAACGAATAAGTTATTTTGTATAGTTTCTATTTTGCTCTTTATACTAGAATTTGTCACATTGTTATGTTGTTTTTTAAATTAAATATCTTTTAAATAACATATCAAATGATAAGATAATTTACTCAGTATTATAGTAGTTGTTTTACCAAATCGTTTTAATGGAAGAGAAAAACCACAGGACACTGGAATGATACAGGCAGATTTGACTAGTAACTAGTTATAATTACTAAGTTACACTCAATTGAGTAACTTTTTTAACAAAATGTACTTTAAGGAGAAGGTTTACAGCACTGTACTATTTTCTTTTTCTTTAGTAATGTCATCAAGAAGTATTACTATGCTTATTTGGCTATATTTTCTGGCCACTCTAATCACCTTCATTAACTTCTATACAATAATTAGAGAGTTTTTTTAACCATAAATGTACCAGACAGACACACTATTTATTTCTTGAGTGTACAGAAGTTATATTTTGTAAGTTATGAAGCTATTTAGAGATAAGATAAACATACAGTTAAAAGTGGATATTTCATTTGCGCTGTTCTAACTTACTGGTTATGCATTATGTAACAATGAAACTGAGCGTTTCAAGTTGGAACAATACAGGGTTTACTAAGTCGAGATAGCTAAATCCAAGATAACAAGAAAAGATGATTCAGCCACAGGAAGTTTCAAAGGTTTTGTTCAGATGATTCTGTTTCACTTATCTTTCTAACTGCCATGTTTGAAGACAGCTGATCCTTTTGTTCTGTTTTAGCAACCCTGGGAACTCTCCTATGATTGGCTCAGGAACCAGGAAGTAAACTACACATTTTACCAAAGTAGTTGTGCGCCGTACCTCTAGGTTTGAAAGGGGAAAGACTGCAATCGTTGATAATGAGAGGACCGATTATTTATAAGAAATGTTACTTCCATCCTGACAGACAAATGAAAACGATTCATTTTAAAGTAAATTTCTCACTTTTTGCTCCTCCATTTTTACTCTGATAATTCATTTTCAGAGGTTTGTTCTGTCTGAATTAGCTATTTTATTATTGTATCAATTTTTTATTTAGTCTTTTAAATATGTTGTACATAACTTCATATTTCTGTCTTTATCCTTTTAAATATAATTTGCTTTTACTCAGAAGTTGAGTAAAAATATGTTTTTACTCTATCTTGACTAATTCTTCTGGGTATCTTATTTCTTACTTTTACTTGAGCATAAGTTTTGGAGACTTTACCCACCTCCACAGCAAAAAGGTGGAAGCAGATGCTCTAGTCAAAGATGGAAGGTTAACCTTTAGGCCTTCAAAAGGAAGACTAGATGAGCTCCAAACTAAAAAATGTTTACATCCCCACAGTAAAACAAGGTGGTGGCAGCAGCATGCTGTGAGAATGCCTCTCTGCAGCAAGTCTAGTGCAGATTCAAGGGATACATACATTTAAGGGAGCAAAATACCCACAAGCACATTCATGGTCTAATCAAAGTTTACACCTTAATCAAAACAATTCAGATTACTGTCTGTGGATAAAATAAGACCTTCTTCCTTTCATCTTACGGTTTTTTGGTAATTTTTGTTGGTCTATCACAGAGGTCACGGATTAGCGGACCGCGGTCCGGATCCAGACCCACCTCCTGGGTTATCCGGACCAAACCTGATTTAAAATATTTATGAATTAGTTTATGATGTCTGATGAGAGTGTCTAACTTCATTGCGCCGCTTCTCCTGTTAATATGGTTGCACATTATATAAATTAGCCAATGAGCTGCTGTCAGTCTGGATTGCTGCTGCTGCTACTTTTAGAAACAGCAGGCAAACATGTGGCAAGATGGGCGATGGGAAAGAAGGAAAAGACGATGAGAAAAAGATAGCAGAGAAAGATGGTGAAAAGATGACCCGGCACATTTTGAGTATGTTTGGCTCAACCTGCTGCTGTGAAGCAGGATTCTCCACCATGAACATAATCAAAAAATAAATATGGATCCAGGCTTAAAATGAGCACCTTGATATGTGCTTTAGAATGGCTAGGTCGCCATTTAAACCCAGGTTTAAAGCCTTGTAGGGCAGCCTAAAGCCCACTGCTCTCATTAAGACAGAAAAAAGAAAGAAAAAAACAACAAACGGTCAGTTCAGGTGTTTTATGAAAAATGTGAGTCAGGAAATTGTCTACATACCAAAGTGAAGGATTGTTGTTCTCTACTTCAGAAAACTCTTTATATTTTAAAATGGAAACATTTTCTTTTTTTATTAAAAAATTCAATGTATAACATGGATGTGTAAACACCTCACTTTATTTCAGTGTTAAATTCTGTTTAAAGCAACAGATTATAATTAAAAATGTCTCCGGACCTTTACTGGATGATAATTTTCTTTATTTGGACCCCGCTGATTTCTAATTGGTTACCTCTGGTACATAGGCAGATCTACTGGGGTGGCATAGGGTGGCAAATGCCTCCCTAAATGAAAGCCTTGCCACCCCTGCTGCCACCCTAGTTAGCGGCACGGGTGGCGAGGCTTATAAATTATGTAAAATTTGAGAATTACGACCACTAATTTCCAATGTCGGACTGCAGTGAATGCAGCACGAGATGACGCAAGAGCGACTGAGACTGATTGTTTTGAAAACCGAGTGGGGCAAAGCGAGGGAGCCAGGAGTCATGGGGAGAGGAGACACGGGATGAAACAGGTAAAAACTGTTTAACTATCTATCGAGAAATGAAATCATAATGAAAGCACAATGTTGCTAGCATAGCTGCAATGCTGATTTTGAGATGATAAAAATCAGGTTGCAGAACGTTATTTCTCTAACTATGATGTTAGTTAGGCCTGACGTCTCAGCCTCATAAAGACATATTTGCGGTCAACTAAGACAGAAAAGAGACTATCAAGTTTGGTTGTACTCAAATCCCCAACGCACAAAGGCATTGGATCTAAATAAATTTGTGAAGCATTTTGCTGAGCAACATGGAAATCACCGCATTCAGCTGTTATAGTCATGTCAACTTTATGTTATGCTCTCTGGTAAGCCTTTACAGAGATGTTACATTTTGTTTTGGCACCTGAGAAAATCTGATATTTCCTTTATAAAACCAAAAGTGTTAAAAGTAAAGTTAAAAATGTAATACTGGTGTAAATCCTGCTTAATATGAAGCAGCGTTGTTTCTTTTTTTGTATACATAGTATGAAACTATCCAGAAATGACCCGTATGAACCTACTCACAAAATGTTTTGTACTTTTTCAGACTGGAAGCAAAATGAATTTTTTTATATTGCTTCTTTTCAGATTTGTGGAGATTTTGATGTAACATACAGTACCTGCCTTTTTGTTGATTTGTTGATACAACAGCTCTATCTACAGCATATTTACATGCATGAAATGTCCTTTTCATGTTGCCATAACTGCTGTATGCCAAGTTCCTGAGGAAAAAATGGGGTAAATGTGTGTTCAGAGTACATGGATGTCCGGTACCTTGTTCGGGTGCCTTGACCCATTTATTTCTACTGTGTAGTTCTGCTGACTTTATTCCAGCTCAGTCCATAGATCTCTGATGGGTAAGTTTTTCTTTCTATAGTTTCTTCTTGTGCAAATGCTGCAAAGCTGCCTCTCTGACAGTCAATCACATCTGCGACTCAGCACCTGTGTCTTACCTTAATACCTTTCTTGTGATAATGCCCCTCTAGAAGTAGTGTAATCATTCTTCTATCTCCTATTAAGTGAGATCACATTGTACGATGTATTTCTAATATGAACTGTTTCACATGAAACACTTACTGTACATACTATTCTCACCAAACTGTGATAGCTAATAAATGCCATATGTTGCCACCCCTTAAAAAATTCCTGCCCCCCTCTCGCCACCCCATAAATATTTTTCTAGATCTGCCCCTGCCCTGGTCTATTATATAAAAGCAACAACAACAAAAAATGTTTACAACAGAATAAAATGGGACATAGACAGGTCGGGTTTGAAAATAAAAAGAAAGGACTAGTTTGCTTTCCATTCCGACCTCTAGGCAACTGTCTCTAGTGTTTAAAGGATACTTCCTTCTTTGCTCGTCTCTTGCATACTTTCCATCCCTGGGAGAGCAGCAGCCACGCGGCGAAACAGCTGGAGGAAGAAAGACACTGTTGACCAAGAGGTCTAAGGCATCTAAAACAAATGGAATAAAATTCATTCCATCAACATTTGTTCAAACATGTGGGATGAATGGTTAAGGGATTTCTAACCTCCCTCTGAAAGGTTTTATTTTAAGAAGGCTAGAGTTGTCTGGCACGGCGTCAGGCTGCAGAATGATGACACAGCCGAACAATGAGACACTGCTGCCTTCGGAGGCAGGACTGTAACCTTTGTTTTGGCTACACAGAGTGATGTTCGGTTCAGTGCTTCAGCTTTTAGTCTTTTTAGGTGAAGAAATGTTTCCTCTGTCTGTGCTGCAGCAGGATGAGCAAGGCACATTTCATCAACACCATTCGCTGACAGACAACACAGCCTGTGTTCTTCACTCTAAAGACAACAGCTGATTCAGACACAAATTGTCTTGTTTACTGTAGAAACAGACCAGCTCTTTTTTCCTTTATACAATAAAATCCTTTCAGCACTTAGGTAATGAATGCAGGTTAGTTAGCAGAAAAAGGGACTAAGAAGGAGAGAATGGCGTATGCTTGATGCGCTGTCGGACCACATCAGGGAGCAAACTGGTTTCCACCTCAAAGGGGAAGCGGAAATAAACAGGCTGGGATACAGAAGCCAAACTCTTGCTACTTTCACAGACCCGGGCCAAAAAGCTGCTGGAAGCCGCTGTCTGTTTTAAACAGTTGGTATCAGAGAGTTTAGAGATATTTCTGAATGATTTCAGCTCTGCTCAGAACATCAGGGAGGTTTTAGGAGATGCGGTGAAAGACTATTCAACCATCCAGGAAGCAGAGCGTTTTAAAAACATCTGCACCTGAAGACTCTCAACTAAAGAAATAAAAAAAAATCCTCTCTGGTTAGGAAAAGAAAAACTAAGTGCTTTAAATTGACTTAATCTGTTCAGTGCCAGAAAAATAAGCAACAGCAAAAAAGAATCAGGATAATTACACTAATTTGTAGTATTTCTGGAGACGACAGACACCAAAGAGGTTTCCAAAGACATATTTTGTTTCCAACAACAAAAAAAAGGTTAAAAAAACAAACTTTGCTCTGAAGATACATGTAAACAGTACAGTTTTCTGTATATTGTTATTTTAATTGCTGATTATTTATATTCCTCCTAACTTTTCTCCAAGGTGTTATAAGATGGGAGACTTGATTCATCAGGCTACAGGAACCAGATGAGAAACTTTGCTCTGACATGATATATCGTGCCACTTTATTGGTGCTTAATTTTATTAACATTTATATTGAATCCCTATTTATCCAAAAGAGGAATGAATGTTAAATCTCTCCACCACAACATAAAGGCTGATTTATACTCAGAAACCAGTTCGTCTGCATGTGTGTCGCAGTTGATGCAAATATGCCCCCACCCCTTCTGCAGACACTCTGGTGCATCTCTTCCAAATTGGTGACCGTAGACAAGAGGCCTCTGATTGGTCAAATTTACATCCACTCTACACTATGCGTATTTCTTGTTTGATACCTTACCGGCTTGTTTTGTTTGTATGACCGCCATTGTTGAAAAGGACTCATGAAAATGGACCAGCTAGAAGAGCGAGGTGCGTGAGAATGCTGGGACCCTTTTTCCACCTGGATCCCCGCTCTTTTTCGCCCACATGTCCCTCTGTTGTCACACAAACTTGCCCCAACTTCCTCACCACCTCGGCCGTATCTAGACCCACAGCTAGTTTGTGATTGTCCCTTTTGTGTTGTGGCATGGAATAACATAGCACAGACCACGCTTCAATATTGGGCATAAATCAAAAATATCTGCGTAATACCTGCGACAAGCTCACTGTGACACACTGCTCTTTAAAAAAAACCTGTGTCCTGATCACTAAGGAGTCTCTTTGGGGGGGCGGGGGTTTAAAATAGCCACCAGCAAACCTTAGTAATTAGGATCAAATCATTATGGTGTTAAATAATTTCTCATTTATCAGCCAGAATGAGTCGATAAAGGCCGAGGTTAACTCTCACCTGTTTGACGTTGTAACCCGTCTTGGCGCTGGTCTCGATGAACATGACATTCAGCTCTTTAGCCCTCTGCTCTCCTTCCTCGATTGTTATCTGTCTGCAAATAGATGATGATTCTGATCAGTATGAGGCAGAATCTAAACACAGAACAGCAGCTGATAGTTCCTCCAAACCAGAAGGAAAAAGAAGGTCGGGAACTAAAGCCCCCAGTTATGACATGAAGAGGAGGAAACGACAGGCGTAATGGGCTAACTGGGTGACAAGATTAATTACACAGTGCTGAGAATTAATGACGGCAAATTTGCGTCACGTTTAACTGAATCAGGCAGCGATTGCTTTGTCTTCGCTGTCTCAGAGACAGCATCAGGATTCCTCCACAGATGAAGACTGCTGCTGTCCTTCGGAGCAGCAGATCCAGAGAATAGAAAGCTGCTCTTTAGATAAAAACCTCATGTAACTATGTTGTTCTTTTTCTTTTACTCAGCATAAAACGTAAGTACATTGAACTAACAGACAGCTTCCTTCAACACAGCAGCATAAAATCAACAAATACATTTCTCTTCCTCCAACTCAGTCACAGCTCAGAGGTGAGGACTTCAGCCTGTGTGAGGCAGTAAAAAAAGGCTGTGCAGAAACCTTGCATTTACATAACGCCACCTGACAGGGTTACACCATTACTTCTGTGACTATTTCTGGATACTTAGGACTGAATCGCAACTTCGAGAGCTCTGCAGCTTATTCATCATCTGAGAGGAAGCTCCAGAGAAATTACGGGATGAATACACCACACTGTTCAAATTAATGCATAGAAAAAAAAACAAAAAACAACAGAACCAATAAAAACAGAAAACATCACGCTAGGAGAGGAGCAGAATCTACAATCATCTATAAAGATCTTTTTAAAACAGATTTCTGACTGGAATTAAAGATGATTTTTAGCTCAAGTGCTTCAGACCTGTGACCATAAGTTGGAAAAATACAAACGTAAAAACCACAGTGAAAAAGTATTCGTTCTCTGATCTGTTACCTAAACACCAGCAGCAAACCCAATATACATAGAAAACTATACTTTAGGGAAGAACTAGAAGTGGACTTCAGCATCTATCAAGCCAGAGTAAGATTTAAAGAATCATCCGCGGCTCTTGTGATGATACAATACAGTCAAAAAACAGCTCCAGTCTGCGGGCTCACAACTATTTAAACTCCAGGCACAGCTTCACATGTATCAATAAATGAGGACAAATGTGTATTGTTGATGTTTCAATTTTCATATATGATTCCTCAATAAAAAACTGTTTAACACAAGTATCAATAAACAAAATGTTTTACCACACTGGTGTTAGCTGTTTCCTGTGCTAGCTCTCAACTCAGAGTTTTGGTTTCATTAAAGAAGCCATCTTAAGTGACCTGCTCTACAGGTCATGGTGACCTGCTCTACAGGCTAACAACACTAAACTCCATTGGAACTCCATTGGTTCCTCTCCTGTGGAAACAGCTACCAGTTTTAGTTTGTGAGGCAGACATCCTGTCTACTTTTAAGATCAGGCTTAAAACTTTCCCTTTTGTTAAAGCTTGTAGTTAGAGTGATTAAGGTTATCCTGAGCTATCTCTATAGTTATGCTGCTACAGGCTTAGACTGCTGGAGGACATAGGGACCCCTTTTTCATCCGGAATTTGCTAGTTCAATCTCTAACACTATGCTCTCTCTGCTTTTTCTCATAGTAGCTTCACCTCGCCTGTTCATGTTATGCTGTGACTCCATCCTGGAAAAAATATCAGCAGTGCTGCTGCCATTGACACCTTTGTTTATAGATGTTGGAGCCCTGCCTGTTTTCCAGAGTAGTCCTGCTTCGCTGACTGTGAATGGCTGGATGTGCTCTCTTTATCCTCTGACATGGGAGCTAGCTTGAAGCTCTTCAGCCTGGCTGTGTGTTCCCTGAAAAGGGCCACCTTTTACAGTTGCCTTTTGTATCTCTGTTTCTTTCTGTATGTCTGCTTCGGTCTCCTTGAACCCCAGTTGGGCTCGGCAGATGGCTGCTCACACTGAGCCTGGTTCTGCTGGAGGTTTCTTCCTGTTAAAAGGGAGTTTTTCCTCTCCACTCTCGCTGCAAGCATGCTTAGGGAGAGGAATTGTCTTCGAGTATATTAGTCGATGCAATCAGCTGGTTTTCCTTAGATTGAAAACTTTGAATCAATTTCACTGTATGATCTGGTGAACTGTAAAGGGCCTTGAGATGACGTGTGTTGTGACTTGGTGCTATATAAATAAATTGAATTGAAAGGACAGCCTCACCCTTCAACATTAACTCTGTTCAAGATGGAGGAAGCCATTGGGCATTAGCAGTTGCTGGATCTAAAATTAAGTTAGAGGATGACAAATATGTAAAAGGAAACTTTTTGTTTAAAAAAAACAAACCATCAGATCCTTCAGGCTGAAGAAAAAAAAACAAGAGAGCTTGCAAAGATAACGGTAAGGCTGAGCTCAATTTACAAAACCTGTTCTTTTCTATTATTCATGCTACAAAACATGCAGCATTTATCAGACTTGCTGATCTCAAAGTTAAAAACAGGATCCATGCTCTTCAGAATACCAACATAAAGTTTGCAGCTTTAATAATGATAGCTCTTCTTCTCATTTAGTCAGCTCTTTACTGTAACCTTGATTAGATTCAAAGCTTACAGTTGCAGCCTCCCACAGATGTAATCTTTAAAACACAAATGTACAGGTACTCCGAGTTTAGATCATTTTTATTTTGTTATCTTTTCATTCAAAGATCCAAACCCATCCTTTTCATCCATTAAAGGCCTCATTCCCATACCACCCATAATTAAAATGCTATATTTAACAGACACAGAGCCAGATGACTGAGGATAGGAGCTGGAGGAGACCCACTCAGATATATGAAACACCATTACCTATAGCCCAAACCAACAACCTCAAAGAAAAGCTTATAATACCCCAGTCAATTTCTGATCTTATTATTTATTTTTATCCTATTTACAATTTTGAGCAAGGGATGTGCATGTCTAATAGCATTAATAACATAAACGCACGACTCAAAAAATCTAAATGTTTTTTTCCAAATTCACAAAGAGCTTCCTGACAATCTATTTAAATCCTTAATGTCATAATTTCATACCGTAATAATGGATTATAGGTCTGCACATGGAGACAGTTTGCAGCTCTGTTGCATTGGAGCAAGAAGGTTACAGGTTTGAATCCCTGCATGGAGTTTGCATCTTCTCCCTGTGCATGTGTGGGTTCTCTCTGGGTACTCTGGCCTCCTCCCACAGTCCAAAAACATGACTGATAGGTTAATTGGCATCTCCAAATTCTCCTTATGTATAAGTGTGTGCATTATTGTATGTCACCGGCCCTCAGCGTGACGCTGACAGGACTAAGCTGGAGAAAATGGATGGATGGATGGATGGATGGATGGATGGATGGATGGATGGATGGATGGATGGATGGATGGATGGATGGATCTCTAAACCCTATTTATCAAAATTACAAGAAACAAAAGCTAAATATATCTAAATATATGTTGCATATATAGAAGTTCAGCTATTTTCAAGTGAGTGATAAATCACACTGAACTTTTGCATATTTAAGTTTTTTGTGGTGGATTTGTACTTCTTCTAGAAAGTTTATCGCAACACCTTTAACTTTGATTATTTCACTGAATACAAACTGGCTGCTTTTTGTTATGATATATTTTTTTTATACACCAACTAATGAATAGCCTAAATATGAAGGGAAATATAAAGGACACACATGGAGGTGAAAATAGGTCAGATACGCCCATATGTTGACTTCCTGAAAACCTATCAACAGCATCTTTACAGTGAAACATAGTGGTGGTAGATTTATGTAGCAATGGAAACAGAAATAAATTAGTTTTCTGCTTCATACAAACAGAATGCTGTTGATCCATAATGTAAAGAGTCCAAGGCTGGTAGAGACATACAGCAAGAGACCTGCAGCTGTACAGTAACTACAGCAAAATAATGGTACTACCCAGACTTGATTCAAAGAGACTAAACACTAATTAACACCACATACCATGTATTATTTTCTATTTCTTGTACATTGAAATTTCTTTATAGAAACATGAGAAAACTACGACGGTGGTACGACTTCAATTCATTTGAAGGTAGAAAGATAAATGAACAATAAAATTATCGTTCAAAAAGTACAATTTCATTAGAACGATTTCACAGATCAAGCCCACTATCAAGCCTCTTTCCAGTTAGCTGGGCTCAGCCGCCGCCTCCTGCTGGTGCACACCAGTTTCCCCTCATGCTGAGCTCCAGCAGATCTGCAGCTTCTAGACTGTTTCTGCTCCCCTAAGCACTGAGAATTGTCAAAAACGGCACCACACCCCAGTGAACAAAACCAAAGCAAGAAGAGACCAGCTGAAATTGATTTTGGGTTTCTATTCACTTATATTCGCAATAGTTGAAAATAATTGCCTTTTTTTTTCATCAAAATTCCCTACAGAGGGACATTAAAAACAAGCAACATAAAGATAGAGAGACAAAAACGATGCCGGAGTCAAACTAAGCATGGTCTGATCACCTGCTGTGGCACAGGAAGCTAAATGCTCATTATAAAAATTTGCAGCAATGCTGCTTTGACTAATGTGGCTTTCCTCTGCAGCAACTTAAATAATCTGCACATTAATAGGATTTAAAACGATCCGGTGACAAAACATTTACTTCGAACACAACACTTCTATTTTTTCACCTTTATTCTGCTAAAAATCTGTCACTTTGATCAGTTTATGCAGCTATGAGGCTCATTTCCCTTCACAAAGGAGATTAAGGAAGGAAGCTGATGGGATCTTAATGCAGTAAACAGAGGTTTTAATATTCAGTCAACATTAAGAGTCGATGAAACTTCAACTGAATTTAACTAATCATTAAATAAAAGGGAAACAGCTTAAGAAGTAAAAAAAAAAAAAAAAAAAGTAAATCTAACTCTCTGATTAGATTTAACAGAATAGGTTAAAAACGTATTCAGTAATGTAGGCCTGACCAGGAGCAGCCCTGTTATCTGAAACCAAAGCTTCTCAATACATCTGTTGTTATGGAAGTGGTATTGGCAGCTCCAGCGGGACACATCCGAGAAAAACCGCCGTCATCAGCACTCCTGATTTCTCTCAGTTTCCTGACATACTGGAGCAAAAAACGCCAGGGGAATTTCTGTCAGCAGCTCAAAAACTGTGGACCTAGCTGGGGAAATTAATGCATTTTGTACCAATAAAATTACTCACCTCACAAGGATAGATTTTCCTGCAGCAAACCTGACATTTGGTATTGCTCCATCGTTCAGAGGAAGAATGCAATAATGGAATCTCTTTCCAGCATCGGTATAATACTAATGAGGACAATATAGAGAAATATGGAGAACTGTAAAGCATGAATCTAATAAAGCTATAGTGTACAGTGAGAATCCATCACATAAGTATAAATTACCACCTGATTGTTTTCTTGCTGATGCAGCGTGTATAATATATAAGTGAGGCTATAGAATGCAGCTAGCTAAATAGTATAACACTAGTCTAATGGATTATTGATGCATAGCAGTTTTATAAATGCAACCTACTCAGTCCTAAAAGGGCAGAACCCAAGATTCTCAGCTTAGTTTTTGATTTTTTCTTTATATTTATAGGTGGCACCAGATGCACATAACCAACCCACAGACTATAACAAGGACATTAAACCATGGACAAAGGTGATTCCAAAAAAGAAAATTAAAAATGTCCAGAATAGTTCGAGTTTGAAACCTCAAACTGAATTTGGAATTGACATTTTGAATTGAAAAAGCTGCCTGGATGGGAAGCGAAACGTCTTCAAACTTGGAAACAAAGTCCAGAGGATTGTTTTTCATTTTCTTTTTTGGAATGACTATGACCTGGATGACTGAGAACCTTCACCAGCACATGGATGAAGGTAATTTTCTCTAGATCAGTGACACTAAATCCAGTGTTTTAAAGACTGGACAGAAATATGTCACAAAATCTTCATACAACTCAACAAGTGGATCCACCTTTGACAGCAATCTCTCATTCTAAAAACACAAAAGCATCATTTCCACGTTACCCGTCTCCATCCTTCATTTTCCTCCGTCGGGTCTGACGATCGCATAACGACTCAAATCTTAAACAGCAGTTAGCCTGAAGGAGCACCCGACTGACTTTACAAATTTCAGTGATGCTTTTTTAATTTTATTTTTATTTATATGACTTCTTTCAGTTGCGTACAAAGGATATAAAATTAAACTATGAAACAATTTATTTTGCTTTATTTTTTAGTTTTTGTTAGGAAACAAGTGGCCCTCTAAGAGCTACTTACTCATAGCACTTAAAGATGGCTATGCAAATTGCTCTAAAATATTGTTTATTATTATAGGAGTGGCTGTGGAGCATGAGTTGAGCACGCCAACCATGTACAGAAGGTTTGGTCCTTGATGTGGCTGTTACAGGAGACCTTTGCTGCATTTATTCCCCCCCTCTAAACCCACTTCCTGTCTACCTAATTTCAAAATATTATTTGGTGTAATAATTAATCTTTTTTAAATCATTTTATCACCATTACCTCCACCTGTCTTGGAAAGTATTCTTTCTTTTACAGCTAGTCTCAAACTGCCTGTAGAACTCCAAAACAGATATACTGTGGTTATATTGTGGTTAGTTATATTATATGTACCGGTATGTCTTAACATGGTGCAGAAATCTTTTTAGACCACCTTTTACATGGCCATTTATTGCACATACAAAAAAAAAAAAAAAAAAACCCACATGCAATTTAGCACCCATTGTTCTGAATCATTGAAGATCAGACCCATAGTATGTGACTAAGCCCCTTTAAAGTCCTCTTTCAGATATTCAAGGAACTCTACTAACAGCCCCTTCCTACCTTAAGGACATTCTTGACTTATCCAGTCCTCATATTCCAGCCTCCAAAAACTGCCCCTCAGTACAAGGCAAAGAGCAATCAAATAACTCCTTATTTAAACTGTATGTTTTGTGTATCACTAATTTATTTTCTTTAATCTGAGTATCTTGTTCCTCCGTGAATGAGAAGTGCTCTGTAATCATTCTTTAAATAAAATGTGAAATACTAAATAACACAACTGCAACAAAGCAAAACAATTTTCTTGATTCACTGCCTTATTATCAGATTTTATCCAACTTCAGACATATTAACGCCACAACTACCAACATATCAAGCATCGTTTACATTTACACCTGTGTGTGAAATCCATCTGTGGCCTACATTTTGTACACATCAACACATTTAATCAAGAGAACATGAGCTATTTAATGGTTCAGCTCCCTCTGCGTTTTGTCCTGCCCTCCTAATAATGTACATTTAGAATCGATTCTTTTTTTTCTACCCCGGCTTCATTAAGAATCTGGTCACGTCAGCATTTTCTCCTCCATTTTTTATTTTTTTTGACAACCATACAAATTGTGCAGGATGTGCTGAGGAGGAAAGAAAATCCAGTAGTTTAGATGTTAACTGACTCAGTCATAATTGTCTAATTTCTAAGCAGGTGGTCAGACAGTAGAATCTGCTGAGCTACAAACATAACAACAATTAAATGACGTTTAGTTTCGTTCTGCGAGTCTAATGGCTGTATCCATTACAGACAATGATTCTCACGCATCTTCCTGTGCTGACTGTGACATTAAATTATATCTACGTTCATCCTAAGGGGATCGTTTCCACCTTAGCGATACATAGATGTATAAAAGCTGTGCTCTGTTGTGTTCAGCTCAATCTGCCTTCAGACAGACTGTTTCCATGGTGTCAGTACATAAAAGCAGATGCCAAAGTTAGGCGGTAAGCTAGGCCTCATCTATATACCTCTTGTCTGCCAGGTCTGTTTTATTGCCGACGAGCATGATGATGACATCACTTCCTCTCTCTGTTCTCACATCGTCAATCCATTTTGACGTCTGCTGGAAGGAGTTGACATCTGTAGGGATGAAGCAGAGTGAAATTAGTCTAGAAAGCTGAGGTTATACACCGGCCCCACTGGTGCTGTTCTCTCAGCTACCATTATCAGATGGGAGAATGACAAACATGAGTATTACTGGAACTGCTGGGAAAAATGGTGACTGCTACAAAGAGTTAAAATAATGATCCTCAGCAGATCCTCGCCTAAGTGTCATATCTATAACAAAAAATGTCATAGATAAAAGTGGATTATTTCATTCCAATTGTTTTGCAAAGGTTAATGTTGTTTATATCCATCCATTCCTCTGTCAATCCATCAATCTCTTCATCATCCCTCATCCATCCATCAGTTAATTCATCATTCCATTCATAAATCCCTTCCTCATCTAACATCCCTTTCTATCCATCCATAAATGCCTCCATCCCTCCCTTCTTCTAGAGAATAGAATAGAAAAGAAAATCCCTTTATAGTCCCACAATGGGGACATTGTGGTGTTACAGCAGCAAAAGGTTAGAGCAGAAGTGGTCCCACAATACCGACCTAAGAAAATGGTATAAAAATATCATAAGAAAATAAACAAAGTACTGTACTGTGTTTTTACAACATAAATACTCTGTATCTGTTCTATTCATCCTTAAATCAGGGTTTATACAGGAATGAGTAACTCCAATTTAACGCTTTTTAATTCCCTTTTAATGGTCTTAGAAATCATTTTAAGTACCCATGACCCTCATATCTATCTATTTATCTATCTATCTATCTATCTAGATACCTATCTATCTATCTATCTATCTAGATACCTATCTATCTATCTATCTATCTAGATACCTATCTATCTATCTATCTATCTATCTAGATACCTATCTATCTATCTATCTAGATACCTATCTAGATACCTATCTAGATACCTATCTAGATACCTATCTATCTAGATACCTATCTATCTAGATACCTATCTATCTAGATACCTATCTATCTAGATACCTATCTATCTAGATACCTATCTATCTAGATACCTATCTATCTAGATACCTATCTATCTAGATACCTATCTATCTATCTATCTATCTATCTATCTATCTATCTATCTATCTATCTATCTATCTATCTATCTATCTATCTATCTATCTTCTTCAGAGTCTACAGGCTGCAGCCATGTCCCGAATTCCTCTTTTTTCCCATTGTCTAGCTTTTTTCCCACCTCAAGCTTCTTTTCCAAACATATGATCAACTGGAAGCAACTCCATGCAAACATGCAGAACTTATATCCGATATAAATTATCTGATGAAATTGTTTTTATAAAAAAACTTTTTTTTATTTAATTAAATTTTTTTTCAATAAATAAATAATAATAATTTGATTACTTTTAATGATTTTGAACGACCCATGGAAACCCTGTAAAAGCCTCCATCCATCCATCCATCCTTCTATCCCTCCCTCTATCATCTCTGTTTAATACTTCATATATGCTGACACCAAATCAAGCACAGGTGTTTTTTTCATGTTCATTCTGAAGGTAACTGGTATCGGCATAATCAGGGGTTTAGTAGTAGGAAGGGCTGGATATTTTATTTGGAAGCTATTTTAGAAACCCCATGCCTTATCTTCCCCGTGCTTTAAAACTGAGCCCTATTTTGTGCCGGTATATCAAATCCCTAGAAAGTTATCAAGCTTGGCTGCAGCTCGTTAAACAATCCCTTTGACATGTCCGCTGTAGCTGGCAGTTCCGATTGCGCATGACACTGAGGACCGACTCCCCTTCTTGGACAGGATTATGATAAAGGCTGGCTTTTTTCCTGGAAACATTATGAAATGAGTTTTCTTCTGTCAAGTCGGAACAGTCTGACCTCATATATAGAATCTGCTTCCCTGCATTCTAAATCCCTGTGTGTAACAAATATATCAACTAATATGAGAACTATGGTGCCGGATATATCTAGCAACATTTTAGTCAGTCTGTGGTTGAGAAGTGTGGACCAGTAATCACCAAGCAAACCATTAAGGCTGAATGATTGTAATGGGCCTCAGTTGGAGATACTGGAACAAATGACAGTGGAGTAACCATTAATGCAAGCAGAGGGAACAGACAGTTTTTATAAGACAGTCAAAATAATTAAGCGTGAATTAAACACTATAATAAATCACTACATACCCTTTTAATTCAAAAGTCTTCCACAAAGCAATTCCCTCGTCATGTTGCCCATAATGAGGGTTTGAAAAGCAATTGAATCAACTGGATAAATTAATTTTATGTTGTATATTCAAATCACTTTCCCGGTTTTTAATCATACAAATAATACAGAGCCCATAACGAGGGTCCTTATTTTCATGCTGTTTGTGTAAAATTATTTAGTAGCAGGACTGATTAAGATAATAAAAGAATAAGAAAAAGAGGGAATATTGTGATAAAAGTGAATTCAAAGTGATGAAATTAGCAGAAACTTTAGAACATAATAGAAAACGCAACAAGTACTTTAGTTATCTTATTAGCACTAATTAAAAACCTGCTTTTGTGTACAAAAATTATCAGGAGTGTGAAAACAAAGAAAAATCCTCCTTTATAAGATAAAAAAAGTAGTTTAATTTTAAAAGATGTAGCTGGATGGCATTTAGATCCAGCTTAGGACACGACAACCCATAATACTTGAGCTAAAAGCTCAGTTGATCATCACCCCTGGATTAAATCTAGATAAATTAGTTCATATTAAGTATAAATTATAGCTTAGAATAATTACATAACGATGATGTCAACTTCAGGAATATTAACGGCTAATGATTAGCCAGTGGCAGTATCCTTAGGGAGCTCATCTATCCTATGGGGTAACATATCTGCACTGACTGACACTGAAGGGCCTCGCGATGACATACGCTGTGAATTAGCTCTATATGAATAAACTGAAATTAAATAACTTCTCCTCTAATGCTGCAGAAGGTAAGATTTAAATCAATGTGCAGATTTGTTTTTTGACACCAGTGAATATTCTCTTTACATGTCAGTACAGTAGAGATTAAATTAGGGGTGATTAAATTTGTAATTTCAAGATAAGATCTGGATAAGAGGGTTTAAAGTAGGGCTGCAACTAACGATTATTTTAAAAATCGATGAATCGGACGATTATTTTTTCGATTAATCGATGAATCGGACAAAAAATATTTTTTATATTAACCTCTTTATTCCAAAATAAACATTTTAGACAGAACAAACAAGCACACAAGTACAGGTTGCTCATTAACTGTACTGGTGCAATATGAAAAATAAATGTTTGTGTTAAAACTACGCAAACTTACATGAGAAATGTAGCTGTACATCCACAAAATATAGGGTACTTTGTTTCATAAAGTGCAAAAAAAGACTTTTTTTTTAAAAGCCCCTAAGGGGTTCAAACAATAGGCCCCCCCATTTCAACAAATGAGTTTTTTTAGACTAGAAGAGTTCGGCCTTTTAAGACAGGAAAGTATAGCAGTTAAAGTTGCTGCTTGAGAAAATACTGAACCATAGAGATAAAAATAGCCCTGTGATTCAAATTATAAATTGTATTTGGAATAAAAATGAGAGAACTAGGGGTGCTAAAAAACACATCTTCCAAAGACAGATATACTTACATGGGAATGTGGCAAATATAATTAATTGACATATTACTGATCTTTCTGGATTTTATTCTGCTTTACTTCCATAAATTGCAGGATCTTCTTTTCTTTATCTTTGCCAGAAGATTTAAACTTTAAAAGCCTTGCCCTCATAATTTGCAAGTTAATTTATTTATAAAGAAAATATAAACGCTGCTTAAGCTAATTCAAATGAAATTAAAAGTAAAATAAGTAGCCAACCTTATCACTGTCTGTAACCTACTAACACGGTAAGGAAAGCATCAGATGAGCTACCTGAGAAACTAACGTTACGTTTCCCCACTTTAAAACCAAACAAACATGGTGGTTCCGTGCCATGTTAATTTCTTTTGAAAAAAGTTGCATGTTATCACTTTTTTCACTTTACAAAGCGCAGGCTATTTTAATTATTGTGATCAATTTGCGCCGTCAATCCCGGTGCATGCGCGCTTCATTTGCAGTCTGGACGCTGAGGCTCTGACTGCAGCGCTGAGAGGGACTCCTGCGGGAAAACGCGGTTGGGGTGGGGGAGGCGCCCCACGGCAGAGTAGGAACGATACATGCTTTCACGTTAGAGTCTCCAAAAGCCGCCAGTGACACCGAAAAAAAGTCGCCAGATTTGTCGCTAGTCGCTTTTTTGAAAAATAGTCGCTGGAGGGGTCTGAAAAGTCGCTGAGTTGGCAACACTGCACCTGCGGCGCTGACTCGCTCTGCCATATTTTTTTTTCTTCCTCTTTCAGTCAAGAGGCAGTGATGACGGCGCGGCGGATGACGCAATAATCGCGCGACACAACTAATCGATGATCAAATTCGTTGCCAACACTTTTAAAAGTCGATTTTTATCGATTTTATCGATTCGTTGTTGCAGCCCTAGTTTAAAGCAAACACTTTCATATCAAACCCTAAGAACTGCGGGTCCACTTCAACATGCAAGATCTTTTTACACAGGATCAAGTCACAAAGAAGGTGACTAACTCTGAAGCTAAAGAGAAACTTTATCATCAGACACAGCTTAGGTCAGCTACACTTTCTGATCCTAAAACTCCACACTACTCCATACTTGGGTTAGATTATTCTTATTTCTAAACCAAGGTCTCTTTATTTGTAGATTTATTTTAAATACCATTTTATTGTGTATGGCTTTTTAAGCAAACCCAGTTAAAGAACCACAGGTCCAGTTCAACCTAAATTTAAAGCTGACAGTCAGGAAGTAAAAAAAAAAAAATTGGGTAATTTAAGAAAAATAGACGTGATATAACCAACTAAAGATATAAAAGGAGTCATTCAAGCTTAAAGTAGAAATCATTTAATTAGAATTAAATTTTTTTTAAGTATTCAAATGGTTTTCTTTTTCAGATAGATATTCAAACCTAGAACATTTCTCAACTTTTTTGCGGATGATGTAGAAAACCAATCATACTTCCTGTTTGAAAAAGCTAAAGCCCCATTTACACTACCCTTGAAAAACCGATCCATGCCGGGACCGGTCCAAGCTCGGATCAGTTAACCAGGTCAAGCTCGGTCCTGACGACCGTTTACACATCCCGCTATCTCGGTTCCTCGACTCTTCGCCTCCTAGTGATGATCTGCGGTATTACTGCCAGTATTGAAGGAGGAAAGCAAGCAGTTGGTGGCGGTAATGCAGCAAAAGTTGTTTGCCAACCGCCATAAAACACAAGAAGAAGAAGACGAAGAAGGAGGGAATCAAGCAAATCAAAATGGCAACGCCCGTCACATTCAGAAAGTTATGCTTGATTATTATTGCGGTACATCGGTGTTATTATTTAAAATGCCATTGTTTAAAATGTTGCGTGGAGAAGATTTCGATTGTTGTTTATAGTTGAAGAAGAAGTTTTTCTTCTTCTGTTTCTGGAGGGGCATTACCGCCAACTACTGGAATGGAGTGTGAATCGGATGTGCAGCCAGACGGGGATGACACGTGCTCATGCGCTCCTTATCAGAGAACCGAGCCAGGGAAAAACCGAGCCGAGCCCACCTCTGGAACTGGTCTGCAGTTATCTTGGCTCGGTTGTGTCTAGCTCTGTTCAATTGAGTTTGCTTTCCATTTACACACGATAAGTTATCTCAGTTACTGAGCTCGGACCGGTCTCGGCATGGTTTTTCAAGGGTAGGGTAAATGGGGTATATGATTAATCTGCAGTCAAACCCTTGAGCTCTTCTAAGATCTACTATAATTTCAGCTGCAGTCTTTTGCTAAGTTAAAAATGTTTACAATATGAGGGTTTCTAATATCTAAACTATTAGTTTTAGTGAAAACAAATGTTCTGTAAAAATCCATCATTTGGAGCCCCACATAACGAGCAAAGAGTGAAACCAGAAAGCTGTCGCCAAGGGCACTGACTTGTAATGTCGTAGACCACCACGGCCACGGTGGAGTCCCGTATGTAGCTGGGGATGAGGCTTCTGAAGCGCTCCTGTCCAGCTGTGTCCCAGAGCTGCAACCTCACCTGGGGTTCAGAGAGAGAACGCTGAGGAGGGGAAGATTATGGAGACAGTCAGAGAGCCTGGAAACAGCTGGCTCCCTTCATCACACTCAGCCAGTCATACGCACGGCGTTAGCTTCACTACAAGCTTTATTCATGAGGAAAAAAAGGCTATCAGTTCCAATGCTTTAGTGCTTTTAAAGATGAGCAGACAGGAAAACAGCAGATTTCACTGTATCCACCTACGCAGCACAACAAAATGACATGCTGTTCCCTCAGCTCGGCTCAGCAGTCTGAATGCATTCACATTATTGTTCAGATTAACACCAGGAAGCCATCTAAGAAGACAGCTGCTTCTGATGCAGCTTGAAGGCAAATCCAACACCTCATGTCTCTTTTAGGACAATAAAACAGACGTAACGAAGGTCCTTACCGTTCGGTCTTCCAAGTACATCGTTTTGGACAGGAAGTCGATTCCAATTGTTGCCTGGAGAGCGAAGAGGAAATCAACAAACCAACATCACCAAATCTGCTTTAAGGATTATCTGCAGGCATCTGTTAATCACATTCATGTTATTCTGCAAGGATTCTGTTTAAGTAACCACAACAAATACCTTGTTTTTACACTCAGTGGAGTTGTTTACAATCAGGGCTCTTCATCCATCATCTATTAACCTACAGCAACAGCAATCTAATCCCTGCTTTTATTGAGTCATAAGCCAGATGGCAGTTGCTCTTCTTCAAGGCATGTTTACTTTCCGCTTCCAAGCCCACGGCTTTGTTGCTCTGCTGCCTGTCATGATCTCATCAGCTGCTCCGGCTCTGATGAGTCTGAACCCAGAAATCAATGCTAAACTGCAGATCTGCGTCTGTCCTTGCTGCACTGTTTGTCAGAGCTATTCGTTTAGAAAAATGTGGGAGCAAATCAACATCCTTTCATGATGCTGATCCTGTCTCTTAAGAGAATCAGAAGGGGAAAAAAACAATCTTATACACCCCATAAATGTGTTTTGCAGCAGTAATCTAACTCTGTCTGATATTCTGATAGACAGCGTGACCAAATGCAGATGTGGTCTGAAAGCTTTTCATGTAGACGTCTGCAGCCTTTGTGTACAGGTGGAGAAAAGGCCGGCCCAGAGCTAGATAGCCAGCTCCAGCTGCTCGTTTTAAGCCTGTGTTCCTGCAGACTGCAGCACGATCTGACAGAAGTCTACAAGTTTCAGTGATGCTGCATTAAATTCAGCTTAAGATGCAGTTTTCCTTCAATAGACCTGAAAAACGTTCCAATGAGGCAGAACGTTTATTTAATCATAGAGGGGTAAATTGATGTGATGCTCCTCTGTTTGAATGTTCAGCGGGGTGCCCACAGCCCACTCTGACAGAGCATCAGCAGCTCGATCACGCACTGGTTTCCTTGGCGATGCCAGCAACCACAGTGGACTGATTCAGAGTCTGGCAAGGAGACAGGATGTCATTTATACTCCTCTATTAGACGCAGGAACATCAAGCATTGCTGGGATTAAATTACAGACTTAAAAAAAAATAAAAGTAAATGGGAACATGATATAAAAAGATCACCCCCTAAATTAGAAAAAAGCTATATTGTACCATAAAAACATAAATATGAAGGAAAAAAAACAATTTGATCATAAACGCATAATTTTCTTCTTGATATGTTTTTTACTGAAACGAATAATACTTGAAAAACAAATTTAATAGTATATTATTTAAAGATGTGTATAACTGCTATAGCATCTAGAAGATAATAAAAAGTTTGGCTTTTAGTAAGATAATAGAGAAATGTTCTTGGTTCCAAACTGCTTCTGTTAAATATAGAATCCCAAAGACAAATACTTGCAAAGGAATGAGATCATGTGAAGTTATTAATGCTCATGGTGAATTTTTAACAAGCAGATAATGTTAGGAGACTGGTCATGCACAGAACCGTAGACAGACTTGAAAAAAAAAACTGATGTCCACTCAAATATATTCGTAAAAGAACAGAAGAATAAATAAACATTCTTTATTTAGTAGGCTAGGAATAATAGCTTTTATTAAAACCTAACATCATTAAAGTTAGTAGAACTTCTACATATGAATTTAAATAAACAGACTCTAATGCTGCCGTTGAGAGTAAGTAAACTATTTTAAATGGCACAATAAAGACTGGAGGAACAAGAGGCTTTTTTAATGCTCTGCCGACAACAGTTAAAATCTCCATGTTTATACTGAATCTCTCTTTTCTCTGTAGATTATCTATTGATTAGAAGGGGGGGGCAAAGTGAACCTATCCGCTTAAATAGGCAGACAAGTTCCCAAAAATACGGAAGCACTTAAGGTTATCAGGCTATGAAACTGATAACAGGCGTTAAAAGAAAATTGCGTTTTCGTGCATTTAACTGACAGCCATATTTCCAAGTATGTTTTTCAACGTTCATGGTACCCAGCAGTTTTCCATCTATCAACATCATCTTTGCTTTTTCTTTTCAGGAATCTGCGCAAGTACCTCATGTTGGTATCCATCGTCACTAACACATTGTACATGTGTGGTTTAACGGTTATGGTTTTAATCTACACTCTGGATTACCCATAATTCCAAGTCGTATTGTAAAAAATAAAATACTCTAATTCTTTTAAGATCTTTATTGCGGTTTGAAACATATTATATGAGTGTATTTTTTTACCAACTGTCTAATGAACTATACACAGTTATTAACATAGTAATTCAAAGTACCACTGTCTGCTTTGCTATTGGTGTCATGTTTAAACGGCTCACCATCATGTTGAAATCTGCCATGTGTTGCGGTGTAAATAAGGTCAGGTAAGTCATTCTGGTATCAGGTAGGTTTAAGAGTAATTTTTCGGACCATTACATCTGCAACTAGACGTCCTAGTCCACAATTGCATAGGGGGCCAACCAGATGTCAGTGAAGGAGCCCCTAAGAGGTCAGGAGCCCCTAAGCGCCTGCAGTCTCTGCTTACCGATAGTTACGCCATTGACTCTGTGAGACAGGAAGCACGCAGCATAAATATGGGTCAATTGGAACAGAAGCGTACTCGTGATGTCCCCACAAGCTCGGCTCATCTGAAGCTGCATTTTCACCTCCTGTTATTAATTATCTCTAAATAATAAATTCTTACTCTTTTCATTTATTGGGGGAATAATAATGAACACAGTCAGATAAACAGAAATCAAATGAACATTTCGCCAAATAAAACAAAAAAACTTGCCGTCAGAGCAATAATTCTTCACACACGGCTGGCAGAGAGAGAGTTGCTGCAGACGGGCTGCGGTTAGCCCTGGCTGCCGTTACCCAGCGGTCGTCTCAACTTTGGAAATTCTGTTTTAAATTACGCAATAAAACTTTTATTGAACAACAGCAACAGAAAAGAGAACTTTTAACTTAATACTCCATTGAAAGCTGCTGCTGCCGCAGTGCATGCTGGGACAGCTGTCAATCTCAAGAACGGACAAGTCTGCTCTGATGCATGCTGGGTAAATAGGGAGGGGGGACATCCGGGGACTTTGTTCGTTCTCGGTCTGCTGTTCTTGTAATATTGGAACAGTACTAGGGCTGATGACGTTTCACGAGCACATGAGAACGCACAAGTAGACAGATTGAGAAACAGCTTTTCTTATTTTAATTTGTAGTAATGGTTACTATTAGGGTTGGGTAAAAAAAATCTATTTTAAATCGATTACTTTACATTTTTGCAAAATCGATGTCTAGTGAATGAGATCGATTCATTTTATAGTGACCCGTGTGACGTTCACATTCAAATGAGCAGGAAAGATGCTCTCAAGATGACTTCAAGCCAGACAGCTGCAAATATAGCCAATAGGTTGACTGAAGACATTAACAAATGGGTGCTGACCAGCAAACACCCTGTAGTTGTTACAGACAACGCTGCAAATATGGTTTGTGCATTGAAGATTATGCAGCTCATGAATGTCTGCTGTGTCACGTCTGCTTGCTCGAGTGAGGCTTCACTTTTTCACTTTTCACAAACAAGTTTACAGTTATGAGACAGTTTTGTTCACATCTCAGGTTTAAACTGTCTGATTTACACGTTTGTACTTTGTGTTTAATGTGACAGGAAAAAAACAAAATACATGAAACACAGTTGAACCACTTTCATTATTGTAAAAACAGATCGAATCGAAATTAATCGATTTAGAACTGTATGAATAAAAATCTAATCAATTCAGAACTTTGGCGAAAATACCCAGCCCTAGTTACTATGATAATATTATGAGCATGATTTGTTTGTATCGCCACACAAATCAGGCTAATGTTGTTCTTACAGGTTAGGAGGAGTGGATGCTTTTCTCCAGGCATTTTTAAAATGAAGAGGTGAAGAGGACATTTAAAACACCTTTGATTTACAGCCATTAGACTCCACGACATGTTTAGAAGAAACTAATTCAGAGGGACATCATTAGTCATTAATCTAATCTCAGTGGACGAAAATTTGGATTTGGCGTGTTGCAATCAAAATGTTGTTACTATTTTCTACTGTTTCATACTTTAGTCCCCTAGGTGGCAGCAGTGAGTATTTAACTTAGATGCCAGCTGAGGGCCACTCTATAAACATTAATAAGAAGCAGAAGCCCATGGATACTCCACAGACAAGATGAGGGGTATGTCAGTATAAACATAATAGAAAAGAGAGGGAGTCATTAGCCGTTTTTTGTTATTATTGTGTTACTAAATACATGAATTTAGTAAATATAATGGTTATAGTAGCAGAAGAAACATCGACCTTAACTTTGCTTGTTTTATGTTCCTCCTCCACAACAAAACCGGTTCATATACAGGGAAAACTTATATGGCCAACATGGTTCAACTACTATAGTTAAGACGGTGATGAAACATGCCGTCTTCCACTGGATAAACCCACACCTATGCAATTAGAAACAACTCATTCTAAGCTATGGAAACACTTGAATTTTCAAAGCGATTGTTATCAAACTTTGGCAGAATATGTTTTTATGATAGCAAAAAATGATAGTTGCTCAAAAAATCCAAGTGTATTCATGAATCTAAAGATTGTCCCTTCTTTTAATATATATATATATATATATTTTTTTTTAAAGAAGGGACAATTGTTGCTTTTCTATCTAAAAAAAACTGCAGAATTTACCTGTGATGGACAAACTGAAACACTGAATACGATTTTATGACCACATTAGCAGAAAACAGTTGGATTCAGTACATCTACACTCATATTGCTTTTATCTAAGATGAAAAATAAAATATTCCAACAGCTCTGTTCCTACCAGGACTTTCAAGGTCCTCCATCTAGCATGAGCACTGTTAAACAGACCGACCATGACTCACAGAGAGCCCAGAGGCATCTGCTCACAGCGCTGGCTCTAACAGTTTATTAAAACACAGAACGAAATTCATCCGAGGGTTGCTGCCGGCAATTTCCAGGGGAGTAAGTCTGTCCACGAACATATCTACTTTCATAAACAGCAGGCAGTTCAGACTAAAATTTCTGCAAAGGATTAAAGTCCTTGGAACTAAGAGCAGAGCAGTTTTTAAGGGCTTTGTTTAACATATGTGGAACCAATGAGAATATATATATTATTTTACTGAGGCAGAAGCTTAGATATAAGAATTATTGAAAAATCTTCAATAGTGGCGAAGCATTAACTCCAGTTTCCTGGTAGATCATTGATCTTGAAAAAAAACAAAAAAACTGACATGCTGTTTCTGATTTTGGCCAATATTGATTTTTCTTTATAATGAACAACGTCAGGAGGCACTTTCGTTGTTTCAATCTTATGTTACTGAAAGATACCCAAATAACATCCATCCATATATCCATCATCGGCTGCTTATCCATCAGGGTCGTGTTTGGACTGTGGGAGGAAGCCAGGGTACCCAGGGAGAACCCACACAAGCACAGATGGAATATGCTCTCAATGCAGACAGAGCCCCGGCTGATAATTGACCAATAAAACAATACAAACTTGTCTTATGTTCATTTTGTAAAATATAAATAAAAAAATTTAGAGTGGCTGATTGTCATAACTTTGTGGAATCATTGAGTAAGATCCGTTTGTAAGTATCGGCCAACTGCCCATCACACAAATCTATCAGATTCTGATTTTAATTCAATTCAGTTTATTTATATAGGGCAAATTCACAACACATTATCTCAAGGCCCTTTACAGTTCACCAGATCATCCAGGCAAATTGATTCAAAGTTTTCTATCTAAGGAAAACCAGTTGATTGCATCGACTCATTGACTGGAAGGCGATCCATCACACTAAGCATGCTTGTAGCAACAGTGGAGAGGAAAAACTACCATTTAAGAGGAGGAAACGCTGATCTATCAGGGTTTACAGTTTCTAGTTGTTGAGGGTTCAATTGGTTTCCTTAGCTGCACGTTTGGGATTATTATTTGCTAATGTCTTCTTTTCTTCTTATTTGTTGAATTTTCCAATCTAATGTTGATTTAGATACAATGTTATAATCGTTAATTAAAACTAGGGCTGCAACAACGAATCGATAAAATCGATAAAAAATCGACTTTTAAAAGCGTTGGCAACGAATTTCATCATCGATTAATTGTGTCACGCGATTAATGCGTCATCCGCCGCCGCCGTCATCACATCCACTTGACTGAAACGGGGGAAGAAGAAAAAATACAGCAGAGCGAGCCAGCACTGGAGGTGTTGTGTTGCTAACTCAACGACTTTTCAGACCCCTCCAGTGACTATTTTTCAAAAAAGCGACTAGCGACAAATCTGGCGACTTTTTACGGTGTCACTGGCGGCTTTTGGAGACTCTTACGTGAAAGCATGTATCATTCCTACTCTGCCGTGGGGCGCCTCCCCCCGCTCCCGCAGGAGTCCCTGTCAGTGCTGCAGTCAGAGCAGCAGGATGTTTACCCTCAGCATCCAGACTGCAAATGAAGCGCGCATGTGCCGGGATTGACGGCGCAAATTGATCACAATAATTAAAATAGCCTGCGCTTTGTACAGTGAAAAAAGTCGTAACATGCAACTTTTGTCAAAACAAATTAACATGGCACGGAAGCACCATGTTTGTTTGGTTTTAAAGTGGGGAAACGTAACGTTAGTTTCTCAGGTAGCTCATCTGATGCTTTCCTTATCGTGTTAGTAGGTTACAGACAGTGATAAGGTTGGCTACTTATTTTACTTTTAATTTCATTTGAATTAGCTTAAGCAGCGTTTATATCTTCTTTATAAATAAATTAACTTGCAAATTATGAGGGCAAGGCTTTTAAAGTTTAAATCTTCTGGCAAAGATAAAGAAAAGAAGATCCTGCAATTTATGGAAGTAAAGCAGAATAAAATCCAGCAAGATCAGTAATATGTCAATTAATTATATGCCACATTCCCATGTAAATATCTGTCTTTGGACGATGTGTTTTTTAGCACCCCTAGTTCTCTCATTTTGATTCCAAATACAATTTATAATTTGAATCACAGGGCTATTTTTATCTCTATGGTTCAGTATTTTCTCAAGTAGCAACTTTAACTGCTATACTTTCCTGTCTTAAAAGGCAGAACTCTTCTAGTCTAAAAAAAACTCATTTGTTGAAATGGGGGGGCCTGTTGTTTGAACCCCTTAGGGGCTTTTAAAAAAAAAAGTCTTTTTTTGCACTTTATGAAACAAAGTACCCTATATTTTGTGGATGTACAGCTACATTTCTCATGTAAGTTTGCGTAGTTTTAACACAAACATTTATTTTTCATATTGCACTAGTACAGTTAATGAGCAACCTGTACTTGTGTGCTTGTTTGTTCTGTCTAAAATGTTTATTTTGGAATAACGAGGTTAATATAAAAAAAATTTAAAACTAAAACTAACTGAAACTGTAATAGAAGCTGGCCCCTGCCTCTCCCAACATGGCTGTGGACAAGAACACAAACCAAGGTCCATAAAGACATGGAGTCTGGTATGGATGAACTCTACTGGCCTGTAGAGAGTCCTGATCTAAACCCGATACACCACCACTGGAATGAATTACAGAGGAGATTGAGAGCGAGGCCAACATCAGTGTCTGACCTCACTAATGCAATTCTGGAAGAATGGCCAAAGATTCCCATAAACTCACTCCTAAACCTAGTGGACAGCCTTCCAAGAAGAAATGAACCTGTTCTAACTACAAAGGGCGGAGCAATGTCATATTGAACCCCTATGGATTAGGAATGGGAAGCCAATGAAGCTCATATGGGATCAAACAGGTGAGAGAATTCTTTTGGCAATATCATATATATTAGATGTCCAGCTTGTTGCAATACATTTACTGAATTAACAGTTAAACAGAGATCAAAAGGCAGGTTAACATTCTCAATGTCTCCCCTAAACAAGTTAAAAAAGTATGAGGCATGGTTTTCAGTTAGTGGTATTTTACACTGTAATAACCCTTTTTGCCTGGTGTATAAGACGTCCAGCAAATATCACTAAATCTTTGTAATAAAGAGCGGTAGTTCATATGTGGACAGCAGACGGATGAAATCACAGCCTGGTGGCCAAGCTTGACTGACAGCTCCAACACAACAGACAAAAGCACTGAGCCTCCAGGGACCTCTGAGCCCTTTTAACATGTGCTGCCAGGCAGCAAGGACACCCGTCTCTGTCTCTCTCGGCTGGATGGCTGCTTGAAGAAAGTGAGCTGTTGCCACGCTCACTTTCTTCTCTCTGATGGCCGTCGGTCACTAAATATACTGCTGCTGCTCTTTTTTATTTTTTAACGACTCAGCTGCATCTGCTCAACCATCCAGGCTTGACAAACACGAAATGAAAACACCAACTGACGGCACTGCATGTAAAGCTGACTGCATAAATTTGCACATCAGGACAGGTGTCTCCTGTGGGCTTTATTCAAATCAATTTTTAGCCCTCATCGGGCTAATATATCTTCCCCCCTCTAAGCAGCAGCACAAACACTCTCACTGATATGATGCCTGCTGCTTTTTAATTAAAACGTAAAGGTCTCAGGAGCTGAGTCAGAAGAAGACAGCAGAATCATTCATAGCTCTATTTTTTTTACTAAAAAGAAACCAAATCAAACAAAAAACAACAGATAATGAAGCCTTGACTAGATCAAAAACAAACTTTCTCTGAGCATGAGCAATAAAACATGTAAATTTCCTGCAGATAATATTTTTTAAACACACCTTTGTTTTTTAAGAGCACAGAAAATGTAACTCAGAGCCTGGTATTAACGATATGAACATTTCAGTCATTTTTTCTAGCATCAGTCCTCTCAGCAGGTTGTCTGTCCTTCTCTGTCCCTTCAGGTCTCATTAGATCCAGACCTTTGCTGGATGCTATTTATCTAGGAAACCAGGTTCCCATATCTTTCTTATGATGATTGCATTGAGTGGGTGGGCTATTAGATATCCAAACTGGAATCTATCCAGCTCCACTTAGCCTGGGAATTACAGCAGCAGCCCTGGGGCAAGACGAACTGCAGGAAACCCACATCGGCCCGAATGTAGAAAAACCCAAGAGTAAGCAGCTCCTCAGAAAGATGCAGACATCACAGTCATTCATAAATGTGTTAATCCAACATCTGAGGTTTTGAGGGTGCTGTGTAATATTATACTGGAAATGAGACTTCAGGGAAGACTTGTTTAAAATCCACAATTGTTGTTTACCTCTCTGATGATTTAAACAGCTTTCAATGCAATTCAGAAATAGTCCAGGATAGCACTAGTGGCTCATTTTCTGCTGACAGGGAAGGGGGTATGAGAGAGGGGGAGAGACATGCGGCAAAGGACCACAGGTCAGATTCTAACCCGGATCGGCCACGTCGATGACTAAGGCCTCCGTACATGGGTCATGTACCACTGTGCCACCAAAGCATGCCCTGACGTGCAATAAGGTTAGTGAATCGAACAAAAGGGTAAATAATTTATTCGATAAATTGTTTAAACTGTGTTCTTCACAAAGACCATAGATAAAGACTTTCCAGATGCAAAAAAAAAAAAAATGTAATGCAGTTTGGCAATGAAAAAATCGAATCACAGTTTCATTTACCAAAACATTTTTATTTTTCTTTATTTTTACTTATTGCTTAGCTAAGTCACTGTCAAGTGTTTCCAAGGGATTTTGGTCTTTGCAAGACATGACTATATCGAAACAACTTGAAGGTTCTGTATTTAACGTATTTTTGTTGCATCTCTTTGTTTCTTAAAGCAACTTTGAGTAACTTTTTAGATAAATTTTGTTAAATAATTTTAATTGATGATCGATGCCCCAGTCAGTCATATAACTTGAGAGGGTCAGATCCATTGCTGAATGAGTCATGAGACACAGAGCACTGCTTTATGGCAGTTTGAGCTCCCCTTAACCATAAACCTAACTCCAGTAAGCTAAAATTTTTGCTAGCCAACAAAACTGATCTGATTGGTACCCAATCAGACATATTTTTGAAACTCTGATATAGGATTTAATCTAGAAATTTGGCTTTGAATTTACAAATAACTCAATTACTTCTCCATCTACTGGTCTGCTATCTGATTTAAAAAAAACACAGAGGGAGGCTGTTTAATTTTGCGACTGTGCTGTGTTGGGATTTGTTTTTTAAGGATGATAAACCTGGAGGTTACATGTCAAGCACGTAGGTTAAAAACTACAAATTGCTGCTTTGATTTTTTAATCTGTGCTTCTCTTTTTCTTATTCTTCATTTCTCTAACATATTGTCATCCAGCTTTAGTAAAATTCTACCCTTCATACAGGGGTGGCTGTTGTTGAACCTTAGAGCTTAGAGCCTGGTTTGGAGCTTGTATTAGCAGTATAAATACACTTTTAACAGTAAAAAAAAAAAATGGATTGGTTTTAAAATAATACGTAGTAAAAAAAGTTAAATACAACTATTTTTATTTTTAGTTCATCTAACAAGCAGCTGATTATAAAACATCTTTAAACAATATTTCTAAAATTAAAGCAAATATTAAGGAGGAAAATTAATTCAATTCAAAAATACTTTCCATAGGAAACCAAACATTGTAACGCACTTTTTTTAAGTGGCTCTTAGCAGCTATTCTCTACGACAGAGGTCTTCAACAGGGGGTCCGCGACCCCTAGGGGATCCATAGGGGTACTGCATGGGGGTCGCGAAAGGTTTGGTTGATCAGACTTTTTTTTTCTTTTTTTTATTCCCCCTGCAATTTTTCTACTAATTGAAATGTGTTTAAATACACATTAACATTAATTCAACGCCCCGTAGTAAACAGATAAATGGAGGCAGAAGATGTCTTTCAGTCATCAATGCTCAGATTCAGCGACACACAGGAGCTCTTTCAAGCTGGGCACTGTTTCATTCACAACACCTGTCCCATCAATGAAGAATTAGAATCAAAAATACTTTAATAATCCCAGGGTGAAACTACTTTCGTTACATGACACCATTTTTAATAGAGTGACCATAGCACCAACTTGATATAACACAATTTCATACAATATGTATAATTAGGGGTTCCCGGCTCCCATCTCGCCATCAGTTTGGGGGTCCTTAGCCTGGGAAACGTTGAAGACCCCTGCTCTACGATGATTACATAACTGTAAGATGATAATCTTACAAGTATAGGTTTCTTAATCTTAAAAGAATAGGTTTGGGATCTATTGTGCATTTCTAGCCCAGGAAACCTAGGGATCTCTGAGGATGTATGACCTGTTGGTTTAAAAACCCCTCCTTCCTTTTATGTTATTACAATCTATAATCTATTAGCCTTATATGATGGCTGAGTGAAACGGACAAAGTAGACTGTTAGAAAATGTGTCCTGTAAAGAAAAACAACAACCTACAGCACGACATAGAGGCCAACGTACATGTGTCTGCTTTTCTTAATCTTAAATGGCACACATGCAAAACTCGAAAGTTCCAAAACAAAAATGTCCTCCCCGGCAGAAAAAAAAAGGGTTATTTAGCCATTTAAAAAAAGCTTGGAATAAAAGGTATCATTTGTAGAAGATTTGATACACATGCAAAGCTGGTACCTCGTCCCACTTCAGGACCCTTCGCCTTCGGCAAATATGGTGGCCACAAAACTGGACCATCATTATTCCAAGCAGCTGCTAAAAGCCAGACGGTACAGAGGGAAAAAATTACCCATGGTTGTATGGCTAGCATAACCTGCACTTAAGAAGGTTTAAAATGCCATGGGAGGGATGAGGACTGCACCACATAAAGAAAACAACAGACTGATAAAAACATTTTCATGACAGATTCCAGGAGGGACTAAGCAGTTCCTCACCATCGATAGAGTGGTTACTGGATGGGACATCCTGCATTAGCTGCTATAGCTAATGACGGCCGCACCCAGGTGCTACTGCTAAGCATTGAATCATGTTAATAAAACTATCCTGTTCTAATGGGAGATGAGCGGCATCACAAAAACAGTCTTAAAACTCTATTTGTAGCCTGATAAACCAGACTAAATATGAGATTAAATGTGTTATTTAGTCTGGCCCCGTTGAATGAAACATCAGAAGATTGTTGATGAGAACAACCCGTTGTATTTCAAACCATGTCTGTTTTGCAGCTGCGTACAATAAAAAAAATACTTTATTGGTAAAAAGAAATGCAAGTGAAAATCCTTGAAATGTTGATAAGTTTTGTATTAACTTCAGGTAAAATAGTTCTTTAAACATTACCTTCTTAACTGTGAGAGGAGCATGCCTTAATGCAGTGTATCCATCAGCATACTGAACTGCTGTCCAACCAGGTTTAAATATTAGTGTAGCTGTGCAATCGTGCCACTTGTATCAGCAGACACATCATCAATAGCAGCAATGACCCCAATTTACTGGCAGCAATGCATGCCCATGTCTAATAAATGAGGTTGTTATGCTTTAGATAATGAGCTTTTCCATTCCCTCTGCATCCTGTTAGTTTTTCATTGATCAGATTCAAGTAAAACATAATTTGGTCAAAGAATCTAGCTTTGGAAACGTCAAGCTTCAGTTGCTTTTTTTTTGTTTTGTTTTTTAGAGAGAGGTTTTTCTTATGGCTATGAATCCAATTTCCTTTTTTGGCAGCAGGAATAATTCATTTATTTCCACTAAACTGAACACTCTATCATAGCTGCGGCTTTAGTCATCTGAGGAGACCAATCGCTTTCACAAAAACCAGATAAAAACAGCATTAAACTCAGATTGTTCCAAAGCTTCATTCATCTTCAAGAGTCTACATTTTCTGAAACTGTGTAACTAATGGATTAAAAAGCTTTTGCCAATCTCAATGTCCTGATCAGTTAAAGTGGAAGGAAAGCGGCTGTTCCAACCGTTTCATTTCCGAATTCTTCCGAGTGGTGCACGACTTTACACGAGTGAATGAAGTGAATTTAATTGGTCGTTTATCAAGAGGGTGGGATTGTTGTGGCGGAAGGTTCAGAAGCAAGTTTGATTGTGGCCGGTTTCTTCGAAGCACCTCGCTAACCAGTTAGCAACTTAGTGCTAGAATGTTCCCAATGGGAAATTCCATTGGGACCAAGTAGCACTTAATTGCTGACATAGAAACAACACTCTCAAGGAACGCTATAGACAGCAGAAACATGCATGAGGAGAAGAGTTTTGTGTCGGAGGTCGTGGATGAGTCTCCTCCATCGTACATTTTTTATTTAGAGGAGGAAAGCGGGGACCAAGATTTAGTGGAAGAGGACGCCAGGGCGGCAGAAGCTTGGTTTGGTGTAGAAGGCTTACAGCCGTACATGTTTGAGCCCTTGCCTCGCAACGCTGCCAGTTCTGTTAGCTCTACGCCTGCTGTAGACACAGTCGTCCATCCCCGTGAACACTGGGACGGAACTCAGTGGGAAAGAAAATGATTCTTATTTCTTATTTCAACCATTGCGTATATTAGCTGCGACATATGAATCAAGATGCTAGGCCCGAAAAAAAAAAATATTGACAGATGACTGTTGATATATGATTGGCCGAATTTAGGTGAACAGGCTGACATATAACTAACTGGCCTGCATAAGATAACGAAAAAAAAAATTATTTTGAGACAGGGTTTTTTTTTTTTTTTTTTTTCAAAACAAATTTTCTAAATTTTGGTACAAAAGAGTCTGATAAATAGTACATTTATATACATTTTTATGCCAGAAGGATTTGACATTTAAATATGATTTCCTTCTGACTTTACAGAGTGCATGAGGATGAGTAAATAAAAATATCTTTCAGAAATAAAACTCAAAACAGCAATTACACCTTATTTCACATATAAAGGCACTCCAGAGTAGATAGAGACTGTAACCTACTGTAAACAGAAGGTCGGTGTTGATAAATTGTCGATAGACTTTTTGGAGAATCTCAATTGGTAAAAGGAATAATTTGATAATCAAACAGTTGTAGGTTCAGTTCCATCCTCCATACCAGCACATGTTGCAGCTGTTGGCATGGCACCTATAGCCCCAAAGTGTCTATTAATGCTTGCATGTTTGTGAGTGCAATTCAGTTAATGTGGCTTTCATATGAAGGGAATTCAGCAGTCACTGCAGCTATGCAAAACTGGCCCTCAAGCATATTTCCAGAATAACTACAGGACTTTATGGTTTAACTATGGTACTTTCTCAACTAGCAATAGATTTATGTACTTATCCCAACTGTAGCACTGTTTGAAAACTTGAAAATATGTTTAAGTATAGCCATGAAATGTTAATGAAGTTCAACCTTCTCTTCTCTGTCTTTTAGGAATGCTGATAAAATGCTGATCTCAGATAATGCCTACGAGGCTACATGTCCTAACCCCCAGATCGCCTCTAGAGAAAGACACTCACACTGAGTCTGGTTCTGCTGGAGATTTCTTCCTTCTCCGCTGACGCTGCATACAGACTCAGTATGAGGATTTGCTGAGGAACCAATGACTGGATGCAATCAGCTAGTTTTCCTTAGATAGAAAATGTTTAATTAATCTGCATGGATGACTTGATTCTAATATCACTATGAAGTGTGATTTGGGGCTATAAAATTAGACCAAATTAAATATTTATCTAACTGGCACAGCTAGAAAAATATATTTACCAATTAATTGACTAAAGTTCTTTTAAGTTCTAAAGTGTTTTATTAATAAAACTGTGAGCAATAGTAACATGCAACATACAAGAGTAAAAAAACATGCATTTTGGAGCATGGAGTAATATTATGGAGCAGTTTGGATGAGAAGCTGAAGAAAATTTTCCACTATAAACTACATCAAACACTTTAAAAATAATACATCTTATACAAATTAGAGCTTATAAGGAGGTAAATGATCAACTGTTTGCAACTCATAATGTTAATATAATGCATATGGTCAATAAAATGTATTTAGTCATTATTGTGAAGGAGGCAGACTTCATAGAACTTTGATTTATAATATTTTTTTTGAGATTCAAGTTATTGAGACCATTGTGGGTTTTTCTTTCTTTTAACAAAGGTTACCAATGATTCTGTCAACGTGTTTTATTGAGAAAATTAAACATATCTCTTCTGCAAACTTTCACTATTGTAATTTTTTTCCCCATAATATTAGAGTAAATTCCTTTTTTTTGGTTTAATAATATCATAATCATATTCTGTCCTGCTGCATTGATTTGTTTGTTTTTCTTTAAATAATATTCTACTACATTATAGTACTTTTAGTGACTTTCAGACAAACAAAAGAAGCAAACACTGCGGCCACGGTTTCAGGTTTGAGAAATTACTTTGCAGGTGGTAAATGTTTACATTCACATATATCCCACCCACAAATCTAAATATGATCTGGATCTTGATGAAGGCACAGACACCAAAAGATGCTCCCTGCTGAACTGCAAACACAAATTAGTTTGCACCTCTTTAAAGATCTGCTTCAATTATCATTGAAGATGTGTTATTTCGCTACACCTAGGTATTGGCTCCCTGTTGTGTGTCAGAACTGATCTTTTCCCCAATAGTTTATCTAATTAATTAAGACAGTTCCTCTGTCCGGATATACAGTTATAATCTTCATTCTGCATGTGGCAAAGATTTGGAAATGGAATGAGAGCGGCGTCCTTCCGCTAAGTGTAATATTTTGATGGGCTGGACCCATGATGTTTCCTCATCTTCAAACATGTATGATGTAAAATAAGAATATGTGGCAGACTGGGGATGTATATAATATCTTTTTTAACTGTTAATCGGGGCAACCTTCTGAGAGGTGAGCCCGGAGGTGAGCAGCTGCCATTCTGTAATCTCTAAGCAACTTCTGAGTAAGATTACAGTTTCTATCAAATTTGTTGTCATGTCTTGTGGTTATTTAAAGAGTTTGTGCCGAGTGATCTCTTTTCAGAGAAAAGACCCGAACAGATAGAGCATCAAGGTGCATACACAGAGCCTATCTTTAACACGATATACAAACCTGCTAAAGATCAGGTAGGCCTAAATGTATGCAGCTAGTGGCATCATATAATGACCTAGTTTATCATTTCTTAGTAGAACAAACGAATTAAACGGATGGATAAGCACAGTGAAGAGAAAGGAAGGCAGTGCTGGGCAATGAAATATGCATCATGTAACAGAGATCGATTCATACATTTTTTTATTTTTTTTTCCAAATCTGGATCGTTTTCTTCCACCAATGCAATTCTTGGGCTGCCTTAAGTTGGAGTGACATCAGTTCATCACTTTAGTTCATAGATTCAATACTTTCTCTATAATTTGCTGCTTTTCTAGTGATTACCCAAAAAAACCCACAACAGCGTTTATGATTTATCTATCGACTGTTCTGTTTCAGTGACAGTTTGTCGTTTGTGCAGCTCATATGACATCATCAGGCCGAGATGGCACCAAACAATCAATCAGCTCCAGCTGATTTCCCACTAATAAACAGGAAGCTCTCAGTAGGAGGTTCCCTCTGAGGTTAGACTGACATCAGGAGGTTGCAATAGAAAGACAGACCCATGCTGATGACGGCTGCTAATCGTCAGGGATGACATTTCTATTAAAATCACCTTATTCTTTTAAAGGTAGGGGTAGTGGGGGAAGTTTTAAAAATAATTATTGCAATCTTTTCTATTTTTCTCAAGGTGGAAATGTGCTTTAAAAGGCAAAAAAGTTTCATATAAAAAAATGACTTTTTCAAAGATGCTGACGGTATATTTCTACATGGTCTCTGCTTTCACTGTCGCCTACTGAGGGTTTTACCTCAAGTCCATTCTTGCCCCCCGCAGGAAAAGAGACTGATCTGTTAAGTGATTTTCTGATAAACTATAAACCATCTTCTTCGATATATGTATCAGATTCCATTTAAACTTATTCACTTTCCACACTCTTTAAAACATACAGTATTTTCAGTTTCCCTGAGATAATCTCTGTACTTTATATGTTATGCAGGCCAAATTAAGAACTAAATGAGTTAAAGACAGAGAATGAGGGTTAAAGACTAACTAACTATTCCCACTTTATGACTTTGTGATTAGACACTTTTTTCTTATCAAGCTATAAACCTGCAGGCATTATTAAAGGTAGGGCCTTCAGATGTTCTGTAGATTTGCTGCAGCTGGAGAAGAAATATTCAGTGAGACGGAGATGCTCTGCAAAGCAGGATTAAAAGCACTAATCACAGAGGGAAGAAATTTTCTTTTGAAGATTTTTCATTCCAAGCGTTGCTGTTTTAACATGTTTCATTATTTGACACAGGAAAACAGACATTGGTATTTCTAGTAGAGTGTTTTCCAGTGGAGTTTATTCATTTGATTTGCCGACGGTATCAAAGCAAAGGCCTACAGATCAAAGCAGATACACTATATTGCCAAAAGTATTTGCTCACCTGCCTTGACTCACATATGAGCTTAAGTGACATCCCGTTCCTAATCCATAGGGTTCAATATGACGTCGGTCCACCCTTTGCAGCTAGAACAGCTTCAACTCTTCTGGGAAGGCTGTCCACAAGGTTTAGGAGTGTGTTTATGGGAATTTTTGACCATTCTTCCAGAAGCGCATTTGTGAGGTCGCACACTGATGTTGGACGAGAAGGCCTGGCTCTCAGTCTCCGCTCTAATTCATCCCAAAGGTGTTCTATCGGGTTGAGGTCAGGACTCTGTGCAGGCCAGTCAAGTTCATCCACACCAGACTCTGTCATCCATGTCTTTATGGACCTTGCTTTGTGCACTGGTGCACAGTCATGTTGGAAGAGGAAGGGGCCAGCTCCAAACTGTTCCCACAAAGTTGGGAGCATGGAATTGTCCAAAATGTCTTGGTATGCTGAAGCATTCAGAGTTCCTTTCACTGGAACTAAGGGGCCAAGCCCAGCTCCTGAAAAACAACCCCACACCATAATCCCCCCTCCACCAAACTTTACACTTGGCACAATGCAGTCAGACAAGTACCGTTCTCCTGGCAACCGCCAAACCCAGACCCGTCCATCAGATTGCCAGATGGAGAAGCGCGATTCGTCACTCCAGAGAACGCGTCTCCACTGCTCTAGAGTCCAGTGGCGGCGTGCTTTACACCACCGCATCCGACGCTTTGCATTGCACTTGGTGATGTATGGCTTGGATGCAGCTGCTCGACCATGGAAACCCATTCCATGAAGCTCTCTGCGCACTGTTCTTGAGCTAATCTGAAGGCCACATGAAGTTTGGAGGTCTGTAGTGATTGACTCTGCAGAAAGTTGGCGACCTCTTCGCACTATGCGCTTCAGCATCCGCTGACCCCGCTCCGTCAGTTTACGTGGCCTACCACTTCGTGGCTGAGTTGCTGTCGTTCCCAAACACTTCCATTTTCTTATAATACAGCTGACAGTTGACTGTGGAATATTTAGGAGCGAGGAAATTTCACGACTGGATTTGTTGCACAGGTGGCATCCTATCACAGTTCCACGCTGGAATTCACTGAGCTCCTGAGAGCGACCCATTCTTTCACAAATGTTTGTAAAAACAGTCTGCATGCCTAGGTGCTTGAATTTATACACCTGTGGCCATGGAAGTGATTGGAACACCTGATTCCAATAATTTGGATGGGTGAGCAAATACTTTTGGCAATATAGTGTAGGTTGTATTATTATAGACCGTATAAGCACCTACCTGATACGTGTTGTCAAAGCTGTCGTACATGAACCGCGTGATCAGAGATGTCTTCCCAACTGCAAGACAAGAAGAAAAACAGGTAGATTCCATTAAAGGACAGTGGAGGAAATTCAGCCTTTTTGTAATTCAGAAACTAGGGGACCTGGGAGGAAACTGGATGCTGCTCTGTCTGTCGTTAGGCTGGCTAGGGAGCTCATTAGAGGGAAAAGGTGACAGAGAAGGTCAGGAAAGGCTTCCTGGTCCAGATGTAACTGCAATCAATCTGTTGCTGCAAACAGTTTAGATTTCCCAAGAGCTGAAACATTTTACTGGCCAACTTTTGCTGGATGATAAATTGTCCCAAAAATCACTGCGATGGAGGATAATATTGTCATTCAGTTTCAATCCAAAGTGTTCCATACTGTAGCTGTTACATTCGGCTTTGAAAAATCATCAATCCTTTATTCTTAATTTATTTTAAATCTCAACAAGCATTTCTCTGACTTGCTAGTCCTCAGTTGCAAGGCTCTAATGCTAGACTGGAAACAATACGGGGATGGGTGAGAGGAGACGAACCCCCGCAGTGAAACCTTATGTCATCCAGACTCTTAAACACAAAGAGAGACGGAAGGAAAAACAAGCAAGCAGGCAAATGTTAATTATTGAGCACATTTTAATTTATCATTTAAGTCATTTCTATCATATGATTAATTGATTTATTGCTTATTGTGACGATTTATTATTTTAACGGGTTTTAGTATGAAACATGGAGATAAATGCCAGATAAGCAGATTATTTATTTCAATAAAGGTAAGAAAATAATACTTTTTCCTCACACAAATGTTGAGGTCTTTTAGTCTGTTTCTAATTGAGAGAATCATGCTATATTTATTTTCTACAGTGGTCAGGCTTTAAAAAAGGATAGAGAATGTCTGCAGAAAGAAAACGCTGGCTGAAGGGAACAGATGGTGAATGAAACACAAACAGCTGGAAGGATGGAAAGAGAGAAAGTGATGGAAATCTAAATAAGTCATTCTTTTTCGAATTGAGGAGGTAAGTGAGACACTTTGCCAATGGAACAAGACAGTTTACATTTAAAAAAAGGAAAAAAAACACTTGCCTTATTTCAAGTGCACATTATCTGCTTATATTATTTCAGAGAGTAAAAATACTCTTTCCATTGATAAATTGTCCTACTTACCAGCTCAAATTAAAGGCAAATACACTTAATTTAAGAAATGTTGTCTTATTTCTAGATTGTTTTTGCAGTGTAAACACTGTCTTACAATCTTAAATCTAGCCAAAAAGGATTTTTTGATCTTTTTTTTAGATTAATATACCAAGCAAGAGCAGATTGTTAGATTATTAATTCTGAAAAAAAGAAGTCTTACAGGGTGCAAGTGTACTGCCAGATCATTGCTCCAATTTTGAGAAGAATTTTCACAAAAGAAGATTAATTATCTAACCGATTCTGCTTCTGATGAGTATATTGGTCCTAAAACAAGATGGATGCACAGAGATGAAAGCATTGAAAGCCAGACATTCAGATGAAATTATGGATGGATAATCTAAGTTTGGAAATCTACACTGCAAAAACTGGTCTAAAAATAAGTAAACTTTTTTTTTTAAATTAAGAGTATTTGAGCAGGTAAAAAGGATAATCTGCCTATTAAATACGCTTTTATGTTTCCATGTCTTTACAGACATTAAACACACATCATAATGAATTTATGAACTTATTGAGACTTTTCAAAACTGTAAAGTATGGTATTTTTAATCCATTTCTTTTATGTAGGCTTTAATTAATCAGGATAGTCCCGGTGAGGTCAAAATACCACGTTTGCAAAGGAGTCTTGGCCACAAGACAGAGAATAACAAAACACAAAAAAGGACCCAGATTCAATAAAAATATTAAAATAGGGGTACAACTTTCAGGAGGAAGGAACTGAGTAAACAAATGTGACAAAAGGGACTGAAAGAAGCAGCCAATATTGTGAGCAAAAGGCATACCAGTTAATATTTCTCAGTGAAATCCTTGCAGAATAATCCAAATCAATGCAAACTGTCCTATTTGTATACTTATTACCAGCTGGACTAATGCTACAACACTGATGTTTGACAGCAAGTTGAAAAGGTCATTAAGGCTCTTGGATCTGCAGTAAACTCTCTGGATGTCATAAGCTAACGCTATCTGTTTAAATATCAGCTTCACAGACACAGCCTTATGACAGGGTTAACTTTACTTAATGACTCAAAGCAGTAGCCACTCTAAGCCTTCACTAAGCTATGCAGCACATATCCAGCCAAATGAGCAACTGGCCATAAAACCAGCTCCTCTCACAGCTAATAGCCTGCTAATTCAGGTGCAAACTGGAACCAGCTGTGCCCCCAGTCTGCCAACGCCAACAAAAAGAAAAACCTTGCAGACATGCAGATATGTCTGTATTTATTAGAATATATAATGACTGCTTTCCTAGCAGGGTTGGATCATCGCAGGTGAAATGATGGAATGTTGCTGAATTATACTATTTGTGATAAATGAATAAACACATTTTCATGCATTTCTGCTTCAATTTACTGCAGAATACTGACCAGATAGTAAGAAGCTTTAGAAAATACTGGAGGAAAATGTATTTCTATAACATGGATTCACTGGAAAAATTTTGGGGTAAAAAAAATTGAAGATAATTTTGTTTTTTAACTAAACATCTCCAAAAAAATACAATTCAGAAATGAAACTACAGAAAACCTAAATAAAAAAAGGTTTTGAGAGTATTTTTGGTGTTTGCTCAGATTTTATTTTCCCAAATCATTCATTTTTTTATTAGATTTTTCAAATTTTCTTTTTAAAACTAAAAGTTTCATTTTTTCAAAATTCAAATTATAACTAATAGATGATAATGGTTTTAATACTTTAATAAACAGAAAACTGAAATGTATTACATGAAACAAAACAAAAAAAAGTGTAAGGGGTGTGAATAGTTTTGCACAGCACAATGTCTCACTTTTATTTACAGGGTTTTTAAACAGCCATCACATATATTTGCACCCCACAAAAATAAAGCAAACAAGCTCTGCGAACAATAATGTCTCACACTTCATGTTTTGTGCCTGTTTAGTTCTGCTAAATTCTGAAGAAAAAAAAAAGATTTAATAAGCTAAAATCTGTCTTTTGAAGAACACAACCATCTAGGATAAAATTAAATTCTGGCTCTTTATTTTAGTGCCACTAAAAGTATGTTGTGTCATAATCTATCATTTGCAGCAAACTTGTTGAATGTAGTTATTAGTCCTGGTGATGGATGATACATTTCAATCTTCCAAATGTTTTCCTCTTTACTTTAATTAATCAAAGTTACTGAGGCAGGAAAAATACATGGAGCCAACGAGATTCAATTCAAAACTCTGCTTGTGTCCCTGCGGATAATGAACAATAAACTTGTATCTCTTATGTCTTCAACTCCAGTGTAATAATTTAAAGCCAACAGTATACTCCATCTACTCATCTGCGTAACCCCTAGTGCAAACTTCTACATGTGCGGGCTGTGCAGCACCCATTCTGGATTTTTATTGCTTTTAAATCATGTTTAGAAAGTGATTTCTGTGTTCGTGTAACAGAAAAGAACTACATCTGAACACTTCACGTACACAGCGCCAGCCTCCCTCTGCAAACATAATCTGGGCTATATTCACAGTTCATCAATTGGGCATCCAGTTGTAATTGTTTACAGAAAGATTTTATCAGGCAGACTAATTACAGGCGCCTGAGTCTTCACTTGGTTTCCATGGCGGTAAGGCGGAGGATGATTTACAGCTACTGATACTGATTATTTACATTAATTTATATATAAGTCTTCTGACTTTGCTTCAAAGCTGTCCTATTTTGGTCAAATGCCTTAAGGTCATCAATTAGATAATTTCAGTCTATAAAGCTCTAAAGTGAAACAGCATAAAGTCCCTAATAGCAAGTAGACAGATTGATGAAATAAAGCTATCTTTGGGTCAGCTGTTATTATGCTTTTAAGGGTTCTGCTGGGACTCTAGGAACATTTAGGATGTTTTCAATGCAAAAGATCAAAGTTTTAATCTTAAACTCACCACATTAAGCAAAGTTTGTATGCTAAATGGGTATTTTCTATTTAAAAAGAAAAGAAGCTCTAGGAATGGATGGTCTAGTCGTTTGGTGCTTGGTTCTGTGGTTTGATTCCCAGACGGTTACAGTCCAGCCACAGGACGCTTCCCAGCAGTAGATAATAGCAGCCCACAGCAAATTTATTTCAAAAGGACTTTGTTTCTTCCATTTAACCCCCTTAAATGGAAGAAACAGACTCCTTTTGAAATACATTTGAATATGCAGTTTTCTTACTCTGTATTAAGTTCAATAAAAACTCAAACTTAAGGTTTCAACTGTACACAAAGTTTAAAAATCTATGTTTTAATTAAACAGGTAAACAAATGCTGCCAATGTGTTTTGTTGCTGCATAATTGATCAGTCAAAACAAGGTAAAACACAGACAGAAATAAACCCCAGAAGCAGAGCACATCAATTTTGCTTCCTAAATCGTTCTTTAGTCATTGAATAAATCCATCCTAAGTGCAATTACGGTATATGATTCAAATCTAATGGATACATTTTAAAGAAAGCAATAGCAACAAATATTTGTAATGCACTAATATACTGAAATGAAGTTATTGTTAATCTTGTCTGTTAAGACTCAGTCTTGTTTAGATGAAAAAAAATGAACAAATGTTTTAGACCAGAGGTCTTCAACAGGGGGTCCATGACCCCTAGGGGGTCCGCGGAGGCACTGCATGGGGGTCGCGAAACTTTTCGTTGATTCATTTTTTTTTTTTTTTATATTCCCTCCTGAATTGAAATGTCTTTAAATCCACATTAACATGAATTCAACACACTGTAGTAAACAGATAAATGGAGGCAGAAGATGTCTTTCAGTCATCAATGCACACATTCAGAGACACACAGGAGCTCTTTCAAGCTGGGCACCGTTTTATTCACAACACCTGTCCCATCAACCAGGAATAAGAATCAGAAATACTTTAATAATCCCAGGGCCAAATTACTTTCGTTACATGACTCCATCTGTAATAGAGTAACTATAGGACCAGGTTGATATAACACAATTTCATACAACATATATAATTAGGGGGTCCCCACTCCATCTTGTCATCAGCTTGGGGGTCCTTGGCCTGGAAAACGTTGAAGACCCCTGTTTTAGAAGATACAGCTTCAGGTTGACTAGCAGCTGAGAAAAGGAATTAAGATGCTGCTTAACACATTCTTTCGCTTTTGAACTTTTTTCTATTAGTAAATCCTACAGGTAATTAGTCAAAGCAAAAGTACATTTGTTATTTTTTTTTTATCAAATTAAGATTTTAACATACATGTTTTTACTTAATTGTGACATTATTTCTGAGATAACAACCTTGTGCTAAAGCGTCTCTTCTCTAGGAACAACTGTTCTTTCAGATTGTAATGCCCCTAAATTTAGTTTGCCAGCAGCGAAGAAGATGCAGAGGATGTAATAAATACCACATCACGTCAAGCCTACAGCATCACCTTATTTTATAGCAGTCTAAGTTTATGTTCAGAGGCAAAATAACTCTACATCTAAAGAAATAATTCTGTTTATTTTAAGAATGGACCAATCAACCGTTTTCCCTTCCAATCCAATTCTGATACTTGCTTATGGATAGTGTATCTGCAGACCCCAGACTTTTCTGATACCAGAGCTGTGTTTGCTTTCATGTTCTTATTCATTGCTACTGATTGTCATGAACTCCTCAGCAAAATCAAAATGCAGACATCACAAGCCTCCCGGAAGTTCCAGGAGTCTCGCTGATATAGTTGTTCGTGGATGCCCGCGAGTCAGATCAATTGTCCAGGATTTTAGACTATGCAAGGTATTGTTTTTTTAATGGGAGTGACCACTAATTAGATGTTTCTAGTTACCGATGGCCAAATCAATATACAGCAACAACATTAACCCCATCAGGTAAGCTAAAAAAACTAAATTGCGTCCGAACTAAACAAAATTTTTGGGGGAGATGAGAGACAGAATAGAAAAAAAGAACTAGGAAGCTAAATTGTTCACTCTATGAGTAACTTCTGAGGAAACTGACTCTTTTCTGCTACAGCATCTAAAATCCTATAACTCTGTCTGGCATCATTAATACAACTGGCTTTGATGCATACATAGTAAGACTCAGAAATGCTAAAATCTGTTGCTGCACTTCCTAGAGGGCTTGTTTTTTCTTTTGGCCTCCCAACTTTTCATTGCATTTGGATGTGAGAAAAAAACAGGGAGGTTTATTATGGAAAAGCTTTTATATCGGACTGCTGATTTATTTGTTTTCATTAGCTGGGCTTTGTGGGACAGGTTTTTCTAAAGTCTGCTGCACAGTCTGCCGCTGTCATCCCCCAGCCAACCCCGTAGCCGTCGTTCATGTTTCCTATTATACAGTACCAAGTATGTTACCTAGAATAGCGAGTATTTTAAAATCTAAACAACACATGTACGATTATTTCTTCCATTTAACCTGAGAAGGATTTTTTTTAAGAACAGCAATTTTTTGAACATGCTAGACCCAAGTCAGTTTTCTTTGAATGTTTTGTACAAGTTGGAAGAGATGTTTTTATCTTCCAGTAATATGAAAACTAGTTGATTTACCTGTCAGTCCACCAGCAGGTTTGGTGGGATGGGTGGCCACCTCTACACCTTTATTTCCGTTTGTGTGCCAGACACCCGGTGTCTGCAAGACTTAAAACTTTCCTTTGGAGAGGCTCATGTTATTCTGAGCTATCGGTACAGTTATGCTGCTATAGACTTTGGCCGCTGGAGGACATTGATATCAGTTTTCATCACTGCTAATGCTCTCTCTGCTTTTTCTTATCTTAGCAGCTTCATCTGGTCTCTTACCGTTTGGCTGTCACACCGCCAGGAGAGAAGTCTCAGCTGGACTGTTGGCGTCATCATCTTTGTTTATAAATGAGAGTTGGTGTTTCTTTTCGGTGTTTGGTCCTGTTTCTCTCCTGAACAGAGCTGTGGGCTCGGCTTTTGCTGTGACTGGCTGGGTGTGCACTCCTTTGTATCTCTGCTTAAAGGTTTCTTTCCTAAACAAAGACACTTATAGAGCTAGTTTATTGTTACATTTTCTAACCAATAAGGTATTTATGGATAAGTGCTTTTATGCTCCTTTTTTATGTCTCTTCCCTCTCCTTGAACCTCCAGTCGGCTGCAGCAAGCCACTCACGCCGGGCCTGGTTCTGCTGGAGGTTTCTTTACGCGCAAAGCGAGTTCTTCCTCACCACTGTTTCTGCGTGCATCTTCGGTGTGAGAGATTGCTTGGAGCTAACAGCAAAATACAAGCAAATATCTAGTGTTGCCATATGCTCATCCGGGAGGAGCAAATCCTGAAAATTCAGTGACTGGATGTAATCAGCTTGTTTTCCAGAATAAAATCTTTAACCAACTGTATTAGCTGATTGAATAATTTCTGTAAAGGGGCTTGAGATGACATGCTAGGAATTGTTGCTAAATAAATAAACTATGATTAAATGAATTGAATTTTTGGATAAAAGGAAAGACACCGTGACAATCAGTCGGTTCAGCTCGACAGCAAAGCCGGTGGTAATCTCTCAGAAGCTAGTTACCTTATCCCTGATTCAAAGCTTTTTGCCTGCCTGTAAGCGCTCAGAGCGAGTCGATGACAGAGGCTGAAAACCACACGGTTGACGTTTTCACAGAGCTTTTCTTATGCATGTACACAAATAAGGAGGTAAATGACAGCTGTTTGATCATTAAAAATCAGTGAATCAGACGAATTTCAGTGCCATCTTAAAATTTCAGCGTAACCAGCATTTGTGGCAAAATGCAGTGGACAGAGCCCTGGGGGAGGAAGACCATTTCATTTAAGTATGTAGTGGGAATTTCAGTGTAGCGTGGACTAATTTAAATGTAGTGACCTGTTACACAGAAAGACGTTGGCAAAACTCTGTAGCACTCTTCTTCCCTTTCCAAGAGTCTTGTTCAGGTTGCCAAATCAAAAGAGAAGAGGACGATCCCTCTGCAGTAAGGTAGTTTTTTTTCTGGATCCCTTCTCTTCCTACATTTCCATGTTTGCAGGCTTGTGCCCTTTTACCAATGATGTTTTTAACTACCTGGGAAACTCTTGTATAATTGGCTCAGGAACTAAACATAGATAACACACCACACCATAAATTGTAGACCAGGGGTGGGCAACTTCAGTTCCTGAGGGCAAGGATCCTGCAACTTTTAAATGTGCCTTTGTTTCAACACATCAGAATCAAATAATCAGATGATTGAGAGGATTCTGGAGGAACTGACCGCTCACTAAGGAGATAACTCAGCTATTTGATTCAGGTGTGTTGGATCAAGGATGGATCTAAAAGTTGCAGCATACCGCCGCCCAGGAACTGGAATTGCCCACCCCTTCCCGTTGACCAGGGGTCTTCAACTTTTTCCAGGCCAAGGACCCCCAAACTGATGGCGAGATGGAGCGGAGACCATCTAATTATATATGTGGTATGAAATTGTGTTATATCAAACTGGTCCTATAGTCACTCTATTACAGATAGAGTAATGTAACGAAAGAAATTTCTCCCTGGGATTATTTAAATATTTCTGATTCTGATTCCTGGTTGATGGGACAGGTGTTGTGAATGAAACGGTACCCAGCTTGAAAGAGCTCCTGTGTGTCGCTGAATGTGTGCATTGATGACTGAAAGACATCTTCTGCCTCCATTTATCTGTTTACTACAGTCTGTTGAATTCATGTTAATGTATATTTAAAGAAATTTCAATTAGTGGAAAAAATTGCAGGGGGAATATGAAACGTCTAATCATCCAAAACTTCTGCGACCCCCATGCATTTCCTCCGTGGACCGCCCTAGGGGTCGCCTCCCCCCCTGTTGAAGACCTCCGCTGTAGGCCATACCTCTAGGTTTGAAAGGAGAAAACTTGACAAAGACTTTGCTGATGGAGAGAACCAATTGTTTAAGGGGGATGTTACCTCCATCCCAGGCAATAAATGAGAATGATTTTAGTTAGTTTTATTACTGACGTGTATTACTTATTGCTCCTTTAACACTGCAGTAAAGACATTTGCTTTAGATGTGTTGTCTGATTTTTTCACATATGGTGCACATCACACTAAACTGTTACTCACTGCCTATGGGAAATAATCAGTTCAGATGATTTTCTGAAATGATGTGGAATTGAGAGAAAAAAAACACTGCAATGCCGTGATGAATTGATATTTTTCCCTCCCCCATTAGAATTGTATGCTGAAAATTCAATTTCTTGTTTTCTTCTTATAAAGACTGGCACCGCTTAAGGGGTGAGTATTAGCTCTTTAATAAATATCCCTTGTAGCTATAGCATTGACCCCATGGGTCTTTGAAACATATTCTTTTGGGAACATGTTCACCCCTTAATGGCAAATACATAGCAGCACATTATGGACGGAGAGTTTTATCTAATAAAACAATGTTGCTGCTGAGTCATCCTCCGTAAGCACTGAGCACCATGAGACGGCACTCTCTGTGCATCATAGTCAGGCAGCAACACCTTTATCTCTTCCTCCAACATAGCATCACATTTAAAATCTGAAGAGACCAATTCCCTTCACAGGAAGGAAGAAGTTCCCTTTGCACACACTGATTTATCAAAGTACACCATAATTAATGGCATGATTATGACCTCTGCCTTTATAGCCTTCTTTTACTCGGAAAGATAAATTAGACGGAAATTATTTTTAGATTGAACTCTAAGATAGTTTTATTTGAAATTAATAAAGACGGCCAGAAGCAGGGGTTGTTACACTAATGTCTGCATTATTTATCAGGTTCACATTTAACTTAAAAGGATTAAAGTAGTAAAAGTTTTGAAAAGATTTTAGAAATAATCTGATTTTCTGAGTATTTCCAAGCCTTTTCATTCTCTGCAAATCAAACTCGAGACTAAATTCATTATTTAGTTTTTTACGTAAATGCGCCAAGTGATGATTTTCGTTAGCGCTCCTTTCACAGTCGTTATAGTCACCAATTAAAAATAAATAAATCTACCACTATAATGGCATGAACACAAAATATAAACATAAATCTTAGGCAGTATTTAAAACTTAAGTTTAGCTCAAACTATTAAGAGAGGAATGAAATAATGAGTGGGTGAGGTAGAAGAAGAAGTAAGATGTAAAGCAGTGCTGGAGATAAAAGCAATAATCTTTATTTGATGGGTGTTTCCATAGAGAAGGTTGGACAGAACAGACGGACCAGTGAATATAATTACATTTCAGAAGAAACTAAGAAGTTCAGCTCTAATCTGCACGGGTTCAAGCAATTAAAAACATGGCAGAACAAATATGTGACCTTTCTACACCGATAATTGGTACAGCATATTAAAGAGAGGGTCCGGGTGGTGTGGAATATAAACGGCAGAGTGTTAAGGACATTTAGGGCAGTATTTGGGACTTTTATATATTTAAGATTTTCTTTAGACCCCGACAAAAACTAATGGGCGGTGACAGTGAAACCAAGTGTAACTGAAGGGGACACAGTTTTTTTATTTTCCTTCAAGTTTTTTACAAAACTTAAAATGGTACCCATGAAATTAAGAACCATATTCAAATTTTATGTTCACAGAGAAATAAATTTCCTTCTTTATTCAAATGATTAAAATCTAAAATAAGGCATTTTATCGTAAATGCTTTGCCTTTCAAACAAAAAGGAAAATAATTAATTTTTTTTTTTATGGATCTATGTTGTTCTCAACTCTGGCGCATGGATTCTGTTATGATATAATAATGAAGACACAATTGAAATAATAAAATTTTACACCATGTCTCTTTTTTCATAATTTTTTCCACCAGCATAAAACAAACTAATGAAAGCCACTTATGCAGATGAGATAAAAGCTTTGTTTGAATAAATGAAAGTGGAAGAAAACCAGATTCTGTCTCTATTTTGAGCTACAACTACAGCTAGCTTTTGAAGAAAAATGACAATATTCTTCAGCCGTGCAGCTTTAGCAGGGGTTAGAGAGGACAAATCATCAGTTTACATAAGGCAGTTAAATGTTTAATGCTGTTGTGCAGCTCTGAATGTGAACCTGATGACATCGTCCTCCATTTAAGCCTGGCTGTAGATGATGTTGTCATGCAAGACATCGCCAAGTTAAATTAGTGAAATTCCATCTGCAATTAGCTCTGTGCTGCAGCTTCTTTAATTTTGCTTTTAAAAAAGATCAAAAGAAATCATACCCATTATACTAATTTTTATAATTAACCATGTAGACTGTATAATGTTGTGTTGAGACGCAGCTCAGGTCTTACTACCATCAGCCACAACTTAACATTCTCAATTTAACATCTGATGTTCATTTTAAAGTTATAATTTGCTAATAGCTAAATGTTCCCTTCGTAAAATGTATATGATAAAGAGGAAAAAAACAATTGTAATCTTTTCTATATTTCCTTGATGCATTTAAAGGAGGATGGACCTACAGTACTTTATAACACACTTATGAAAAATCGCTATGGACTCAATACAGTGAATATACAGTATGTGATAACTTTTAAAAAAAATCTATTTTTTTAATAAACATATAAATAGTTAAACCAAAAATGCCTTACTTGTGTTAGAGCTGCTAAATATTTAGAAATTAAGACAAAAAGCATCTAAAACAGACAGCAGTCGATTACTAAAACTTAAAAATAAAAATTGACAATTGCACTTTAAGTTTTAATTGATCACAGCATGATGATTAACACAATGTAAATACTGCCAAGTTTCACTGAAGGCGATATTTGTTGTGGACCCTGTTAGTAACTGAATACAGGTCAAAGTTTAGCCTTTTCAGTGTTTTCGTATTGAGCTTTTAACCGCCATCTTGAATAGGGATGGGCAACCCATTTAGTACAACAGAGTACCTACCCACGTAAAACCATATTCCGGTATCTTTTTTTTTTTTTTTTTTTTTTGAGGACATCAGAAGCTGCTGCTACAGTAAACAAGGCAAGCATGGCTGAGAGAAAGAACTTGAAGGTATGTTTTTAACTTTTCAAAATGTGATGCATATTAAGCTCACTGCAACATTTGTTACAAAAAGGGCAAGGCCAGCGATGAGAAACATTCACACAAACTTGTGGAAATTTGTGGCCGGCCTCTAGGGCTAACAAACCGCAGTGGTACATTGGAAAAACCTGATGGGCAGAAAGCAGTTGGCCAGGGCTAGTTCTGGAGGCTAACTGCACAGGATCGGAGGAGGACAGAGCTAGATCAGAGAAACCTGCTTGGTAGAGGGTTAAAACATGGGGAGGGGCAGCAACTGACCTGTGACTGTGCTGGAGGTAAGAGAGGACAACTAACAGTCCTTCAAGGGCTAAATAAAAACAGCTTTCTTACAAGTCAACTAACAGCTCTTAAGAACCTCAGCTGTGCTTTTTCACTGACAGCTTTATGTGAGCCCTGATTAATTTTCATGACGTGAATATAAACAAAATATTTTTCAACTCCTGTGAGTTTCGATTCACCTACTTAATAGGTAGCTACCCTCTACACAGGGAAACATGCAAATTGTTCGGTCCAGCTGCAAAATTTGCAAACATTTTTAAAACACTTTAAGACTGAATAACTTTCAGAAGGCTCATATCCATGGCTACAGTATTCAGAGTCGTTAGTGCTCCTGCATCTGTTAGTGACTAGCAGTCTGCATTAGTGGCAGAGGCTGATATTCTGGACCATATTAGGTTTTATTTTTGTATCGTATCATCCAATACCTGAAAGTGTTTGCGGATTCATTGGTGCAATGTGCAGCAAAGCCTTGAGATCACCTGAGGGACATGCATTGATCCTCCCTTCTGCTATGCATTGTTAATGTCTTGTATAAATGGAGATTTGTGTAACATTTGTTATCGATCTCTAATCTTTATCATGTAAATGGAGGAAAAAATAGCAATATTGGTTCCAAGCACTGGCTCAAAAATATCGGCCGGACATATAGAAATTCAGAGTGATATCAGAATTATCGGTGTTGGTCTCTAAAAACCTGTATCAGGCGATCTCAAGTGTACAACCAGCCGTATCATCTGCTCCAGGTACCACTCAGTACTCACACTGAGCTACATGTACCAAGGACGGGTACCAATTTAAATGTGAATGGACCTCATCCCTAGTCATGGACCATGACCTAAGAAATGTGTTGATACAATGGTCAATAATGCTGCGTTCACACCGGGGGCAGCTGGCGCGACAGAAGCAGCGAGTTTACATGCAAAGTCAATGGTTGACGCGCGTCAAGGCGCAGCAAAAGGTCCCGCGGCGCGTTTCGAACAGCAAGCGCAGCGCGTCTGAGCAGCTGAAGCAGCGCGTCGGGCGCGTTTTGGCATCTGACGCGCGTGACGCGCCGCAAACGCGTTGCTGCTCGAGATGGAAAAATAGAATTTTTGCTGCTCGACGCGCCGCGTCAACCAATCAGAGAAGCTGATCTGGGAGCTGGCTGGGAGAGAGACACAGCGCTGATGACACAGACCGCTCTGATTACTCCTCTTAAACAGTTTATTAACGCATAATTAACTTAAAATATATACATCTGCCGGCAGAATATGTTCGCTTTTATTATTGTGGTGCCTGCAGATCGGATTATTTAGATGAAAAACACCTACCAGCCGCCGCGGTAAACCGCGAGGAGGCGACCCGCCAGAGGCTGCTGATGAATGGATTCCTTCTGTCGGCGCACCGCCGGTATGTGGGGGTCTGAGCGGCTCCGACAGAAATAATATTGGGAGGCAGGATTGTAATCTGGATGAACTGACTGCACTGATGAAGTTTTCAGGTGTATTTTCTCACTTAAAAACATATTAAAACTACTTTATTCCCACTGATCACAGCAAATATAGCTGCAAGGCAGAGAAAGGATAGTGAAGCTCCGCCCAACGCGCGTCAGAGCCACTTTTGGACCGCGCAGGCAGAGCAGCAAAGTTGCTTCAGCCACGCGTCAGAACTAACTGGTACAAGCAGCAAAAATGAAGCAGCAGACGCGATTTTGCTGCTTTTGCTGCCCCCGGTGTGAACGCAGCATTAGACATCAAAAACAGGACCAGATGTTGACAGCTAGCGATGTTGCCCAAATTACCTATCCAATATGCTAAAATGAATTACTTTATTTTTGAAAACAATAAGGATACGCCTTCAGACGAAAGGCATAATCTAAATTCAGCTACTAATAAAAATATTTAAATATCAGTTTTTTTTAAGAGAAATTGGAGTAGACTAAAATCATTACTTTTACAAAAAAAAAAAAAACTACATGAAAGTGAAAATCGGCCTCCAAACTTTGATCTGAGTATCTCTAACCAAAGCTCCCTTTTTCAGTACCTTTGATGTGCATATCCCACAACAGCACAGAAAAAAAATATATGAACCAAATCTACGATCCCTCCAGATGTAGAATTAAACGCACTGAGCGAGCTAGTGACTATGCTCGCATCTTAATAAAAAGCAGCCCACATAGCAGATTCTTGAGCAGTGGGTTACGAATTAGATCCTTAGTTTTAATATAGCCTCTTCACAGAGTGATTCTTCAAAGACTTTGCAGACTCGGTTGGCAACATGAGGGCCAATTACCAGAGAAAACTGGGGACCCGCTGCGTGACAACCTGCATTTTTTTTTTGACGGGGACTCGGCCGAGCACAGTCGGCAGACACCTCATCAAGACGTGTCCTAAGAGCTCAAAATGCAATTTTACGGCACATTACAGTCCCTGCACAGTTCAGCTGGCGTTAGGTTCTGCCTCATACTGCCATTTGTGAACAATGAACCCACAGAATTAGCTAGTTAAGGGCTCTTATCTCAACATCTACTCTGCAGGGATCAAAATAACTCTTAGAAATGTGCAAGTATGAAAAGAATGAATCCATTTTGTTTATCACTGGAGCGGTATAATAAGTCACTTAAATGAAAGCAACTGATTTTCTTTTCTTTTTTTAACAATTGACACTTAATTCCCTATAAAGCTGAAACCACAGACTATATTATTATATATCTATATATAGTGAGTGACCTTTTGATACATCTCTGACAATTTTCTTACATTGGTGAAGTTATGCAAAAAAGTTTTATTCAAAAGAAATATTGCAAATACATAAAGCTGAATAGAGCTTTGATAGTCAATAACAGACAATAATTCCACTGTCTAAAATAATTAATAAAAGCAACATCTTTTCATAACCCAAAAGAATCTGTGACTAATATAATTAAGGAGGCATACATATAAATTGTGTTGCACCACATTTTGAATCCGTCTAATTTATTGTGCAAAGGTGCACAGTGTGACTCATCAGTTCAGTAATGGAGGCTCAGCCTGCACAGAGGGGCTGGTTGGTTTTAAAATTTGTTCCATTTTAGTCACTTTAGGAGACCAAAAAATGGATTTTAGTTTCTGCATTGTTGCAGATAAACTGTCAGTAAGTCAACCTTTTATTCAGAAGAGCTCCAAAACATTCAGGAACTCTTTTATAAGTTACAAATGGGGCTTTCATTCATGAGGGAAAAAGTCACAAATCCACTTGGCTTTATTTAAAAGGTACCGTATTTTCACGACTATAAGGCGCACTTAAACGTCTTTTTTTCCCCTCAAAATGTGCGGTGCGCCCTATGGTGCGGTGCGCCCTATGTGTGTTGTAACTGTGACTTTTGAGACCACCTCATTGAGGAGATGATGAAAGAGTGGCTGAATGTAAGGAGACCAGGTGTTTTTTTTCCACTCATCACCATCGCTGTTAATATGTAACTCCATGCGTGCCCATCTCACAGCTGATGTGAAAAACATGGGGAAACAAATTAACGCTGCTCGACATCGGTGTGAACCGGACCCAGCAGGTGCAGCAGAAGCAGCGAGTTTACATGCAAAGTCAATGGTTGACGCGCATATAGGTGCAGCAAAAGGTCCCGCAGCGCATTTTGGTGCAGCACGTCGGGAGCGTTTAAGCATCTGACGCACCGCCAACACGCTGCTGCTGCTCGAGATGGAAAAATTGAAGTTTTGCTGCTGGACGCGCCGCATCAACCAATCAGAGAAGCTGATCTGGGAGCTGCCAGCGAGACAGACAGCGCTCTGATGACATATGATATTAACGCAAATGGAAAAGGCTGGATGGATGCGTGGCTGAGGCAGGTGTATGTGAGAAGACTAGGTGGTTTTTTCCACGCATCACCATCGCTGCGTGCCCATCTCACAGCCGATGTGAAAAAAAGGTGAATCAAATGAACGCTGTGCTCGCCGTTATCCCGGGGGTCTGACAAAAGAGCTTCAACCGCTCGACATCGGTGTGAAGCAGCCGTTCACAGTAAGGCTGCGAGCGGCGTGGGAGCGATGGATGACCGACGGAGACCACAGTTTCAGGATAAGAAGGCAGCGCCGGGCAGATTACGCCACAGTTTGCGGATGGATTGTAGATGCTTGGACTAAAGTGTCTGCTGGCTCTGTTGTTCAAGCTTTCGCAAAAGCCGGCATTATTTCTGAGGAGCTGCGCTGCACGGAAAGTGACTGACAGCGAAGAAGGGGAAACTGGCATGTCTGATTTAGCGCAGCTGTTTTATTCAGAAACAGAGGATGATGACTTTGATGGGTTTGATTAATACTTTGTAATAAATACATGAATAAAGCACAATCATACTCAGTTTTGCTCCCGCTGTATTTTTCTCCCTGAAAACTTAATTCAACAGCATCCCCGGTCTCCTCCTCTTCATCGCGGTGGCTGGCAGGTGTTTTTTCATCTAAATAATCTAAATCTTGCAGCTATATTTGCTGTGATCAGTGGGAATAAAGTAGTTTTAATATGTTTTTAAGTGAGAAAGGCCACCTGAAAACTTAATAATTGCAGTCAGTTCATCCAGATTATCTATTTCTGTCGGAGGCGCTCAGACCCCCACATACCAGCGGTGCGCCGACAGGAGAAATCCTTTCGTTCACCGCGGCTGCTTGCAGGTGTTTTTCATCTAAATAATCTAAATCTTGCAGCTATATTTGCTGTGATCAGTGGGAATAAAGTAGTTTTAATATGTTTTTAAGTGAGAAAGTCCACCTGAAAACTTCATAATTGCAGTCAGTTCATCCAGATTATCTATTTCTGTCGGAGGCGCTCAGACCCCCACATACCAGCGGTGCGCTGACAGCAGAAATCTCTTCATCAGCAGCCTGTAGGCTGGGCAGCCTGGGGTTCACCGCGGCTGCTGGCAGGTGTTTTTCATCTAAATAATTTTAGCTGCAGGCACCAGGATACCGGTAATAAAAGCGAACATATTCCGTCAGCAGGTTTCAGGATTTTAAGTTAATTTAGGAGTGACCACAGCGCTGTGTCATCTGCGATGTGTCTGTCTCACGGCCAGCTGCCAGGTTTGATTAATACTTTGTAATAAATACATGAATAAAGCACAGTCATACTCAGTTTTGCCCCCGCTGTATTTTTAAATACGCAGTAGAGGTATTTAAAGGTAGTAGAGGACATGCACCTGTATATAAAAAACGCGCCCTATAGTCCGGTGCGCCTTATGTGTGTGTTAAATACAGAAATGGGACACATAACTGAGAGTGCGCCTTTTAGTCCGGTGCGCCTTATGGTCGTGAAAATACGGTAACTGCCCCCCCTAGAAAACCATGATCTACCCTGATTAATCACATCTTTTTGGATAGTGTACTGTAATACTCTAGCAACACCAAGGCCTTAATATATTCAGTACTATAAAAATAAAAAAAATAAAAAAATTGATTAAATAGATTTGTATCAGCAAGAGATAATCTCATAGATTATAAAAAGCCACAAACCGTACTTTTATATGTTGAAATTTAAGAAGACATGAGAAAAAATATATCAACGCAAGGGAATAGTTAGAAACACTCAAATTACAGTGAGAAACAGTCAACAAATTCAGAAAGAAGTACGAAAAAGCTTTGACTTGAAACAGAAGTGAACAGGCTAAAGCTGCATTCACAATGCATTCACAATGATCCTTATTGTAAAAATAAAAAAAATTAAATTTCAAGAATACAGCCTGCAATTGAAATTTTACAAACTTTTTTATTTGTGACCATTTTAGTACAACACCAGCTTTTATTATAGTAAATGACAAGTTTTTAGAAATCTATTTTATGTTCTTATTCTTTGATTTTTCCACACAATCTAATTACTCATAAAAAAAGCTTAAATGTTTAAGTAACAAATCAAAACAATTTAATCATTGTTTTTATTCTATTACTCAGTTAATCCTTAAAATAAGTCGACCCAATAATCAATTACTAAAAAAATCATAAGAGCCCAGCTGGAGACCTGCACTGTCAGGACCCTTCTATACACAACTGCGCTGTGAGGTATCCTGCACAGTCAGAACCAAAACTTTATTTGAAGCCTTTCAAAGTAAAAGCAAAATAAAAGCTATAAAATAAAAATAAATATTTCACATTCCCATGTTAAACACAAGAAAAATTTTAAATAACTACATTAACTCAGTTCTTTTATACAAACATCTCTAATGTGTGTTTGCAAATACTATAAATTCTTTATTCTTTTAGTATTGTTTTTTGCTATGTTCTTACCACAGAGATTTGCCAATGGAGCATGTGTGATTTCAAATTAACTTAGCTTTGTGTACTCACAGTGAATTACTGAATACCTAGATACATCATGAAAATAGCAAATAACTATTTTTTTCCCCCAAAACACCGGAGAAAACAGTAGACAAATTTTTTTTTCCAAATATCCATTTATTTTATTTTCTTAAAGGTGTTTTATTGATGAGATTTCCCGTTCCTCACAATGCAGGAGACCGCATTGTGCAGGTCTGCAATTAAGGGTCCAGACAGTGCAGATTTGCAGCCAGATGCCTCTCAAAAAAATTGTTTCTTATAGCCCAAGTGCCCACAGTGAGGCAAAGAAGGAGATTGGACATTCAAAAAGAAAAAGGTCCTGCTCATATTAGCTAAAATTCAGTGGGACAATCAAAAAACATGCTGACGATATTATTGGTGACATTATCAGACAAAAGAGTTAAAAAACAGGTGGTATCAGTCAAATGTGGTTGTAGCTGAGTAATGATTCAGGGCAACTTTAAGGTTTCAGGACTTGGATGATGTAAATTTGAACATTTACCAAAAGCCTTAAAGACATTGGTTTGAAATGAAGCATGTGAGCAACCTGGACCAAACCAAAGAGTCCAATTTTAAATGGATTTAAAAAAGAAAAAGAAAACCATCACAGATGTTATGAAAAGGTTGGATTCAACGTTGAGGCCCAACATCTATAGAGAGGGTGTAGCACGACCTTTGACAGGTGAATCCTCAACCAAAATTTTGGAAAACACCCATGTTAATATTGCAGATTTTTTCTTATCTGTAGTAGACCTGTACAGTAATTCAATATCAATATATACTGTAGAATAATTTCATTCAATAATCATGACAGACATGTAAACATATTGTCAGATTTCTATATATTTTCCTATATAGAATGGACTAGGGTCACAATGTTTGTTACTGCTGTCATGGCCGAACAGAGACAGCGATGACATCCACCAAGCTGTCCAAAGACACTGGACAAAATTGTTTACCTCTAAAAGGCTGGACAGGGCTAGGGGGAAATTGCCGAGCAGCATGGTGAAAAAAGGTCTACTGTTAGAGCAATCACTAGAAAATGGAAGATGTTAAACATTACTGTCAATCTCCCACAGAATGGGGCTCCATGTAAGATCTCACCTCGTGGGGTCTCAATGATCCTAAGAAAGGTGAGAAACCAGCCCAGAACCACACGGAGGAGGTAGTCTGAAAAGACCTGGGATCATCGTTTCCAAGCTTACTGTTGGTAATAGACTAAGGCGTCATGGTTTGAAATCATGTATGGCACGGGAAATTCCCCTGTTTAAACCAGCACATGTTAAGACCCCTCTTAAGTTTGCCAATGGCCATTTGGAATGGGAGAAAGTCCTGTGGTCAGATGAGAATAAAATAAAACCTTTTGGTGATAATTCCACTAACCACATTTGGAGAAAGAAGAATGGTGAGCACCATCCCAAGAACACCATCCCTACTGGGAAGCATGGGGGTGGTAGCATCATGCTTTGGGGGTGTTTTTCAGCACATGGAACAGGGCGACTGCACTTTATTAGGGAGAGGGAGTCAGGGGCCATGTATTTAGAGATGTAAGGGAAATACCTCCTGTCCTCAGCTAGGGCATTAAGGAAGGGTCAAGGCCGAGTCTTCTAACATGACACGAAGAGACAAACTGCAGGAAGGACCTCAGCTTGATGCGGTGACTCTGTGGAAGTGAAACATCAAGGCCAGGTTGAGGCTGGAGTTCTGCTTCCACAGAGCCACTGGGGATTTGAAGGGTTTTTTGCAACTGTGGGGTGTTAATAATGTGTTGTGCACCATTTCTGACTCAGGAGAGCTAAAATATAACAAGCTGCTATTAGAATGATGTCCTGATGACCTCTGTTTGTTGTTAAATCATTGTTTAATAAATGTTCTAACATGATAATGACCCAAAGCACACAGCCATGATAACTGAGGAACGGCTCTGTAAGAAGCATATCAAGGTTCTAGCCAGTCTCCAGACCTAGACAAAATAGAGAATCTTTGGAGGTAGCTAAAAATCCATGTTTCTTAACGACAGCCCAGAAACCTGACTGATCTAGAGAAGATCTGTGTGAAGGAGAGGGCCAGAATTCCTCCTGCAGTCTGTGCAAAGCTGGTGAAAAATGTTTGACCTCTGTAATTGCAAACAAAGGCTACTGTACTAAATATTAACAATCATATTCTCAGGTGTTCAAATACTTATATGAAGCTTTATCATACAAATAAATAGTTTTAATAAAAGAATATATTGTCATTTCTGGATTTTTCTTTAGATTATGTCTCTCACAGGAGACATGCACCTACAATGACAATTTCAGACCCCTCCATGATCTCAAAATGGAAGAACTTGTAAATCAGGGTGTTTAAGCACTTATTTTCTTCACTGTATAGGACGTGGAAGCTGTTGTTTTTTTTTTTTTACTAAAGATGACAAAGATATAAAATAAAGCAGGTTTTATTAAAAAAAAAAAAAACACCACCACAGATCAATACTAGATCAGGAGGGTATAAAAGAGGGAGGGGGAGAAATTTTCACAGGACGATTGTTGGGAATCATTTGGAGAGATTCAGATTGTATTTTCCGGGGTAGTTATGAGTTATAACTGTGAACAATGTCTTTCAGGGTTTGGCGTGTTTGTCCTCTTGAACATATGACAGTCAATCAGAAAAAAATAAAAGGCAACAGAAACTAAAAGGCAAGAAATATGAAGAGGAAGAGATAATCACCTTTTCTGAGGCATTTATTCCGTTTATATTGATTAGATCATACTGACTGACATAAAAAAAATATATTGTGATATGTTTTGGCCATATCTTTCAGCTCTAATCTGTAGTATTATTAAAGCATTACACCCATTGTATTACTGGGACAGAAAATGACAAACTTCTTGCTCTCATATTTGCTGAATAATACATTGAATTATCCATTCAGCCCCCAAGCTGTGCTCCAACCAGCCAGGTAAATCCACTGCTGGTCACTTGGCAGGAGAAATCCTGGAATACCCTGGAGGACTTGGCAGCCAATCAGAGCATGGCAAGGCTTTTTGCATGGGCTAGGCTCCCACTCAGAAGGAGATGGATAAAAATACCAGCACATGACATCCTTGGCATGACAACAGGATGAGTGCTAGCACTGATCAGAGAGGCAGGTATCTAATATTTATCAATGGAGGACAGGACAGAGAAAACTAAGTGGCTTTAGTCATATTCACAGTGACAAGAGAGCAGAAAGTCCAGTGAAAGATAAGGACAAGCAGGAGATTTATGAAATCTTCTTTCTGCACAGTGGCAGCAGCTGACGCACAGTAACTAGCAGGAGGATGCCAGGGAGCAGATGGCATCCAAATGAATTTCGTTCCATCAACAAATTATACAAAAAATTAAAGTTTCAGCTAGAAAAAAACATATTGTGTATGTAATGTCTTTGCAAGCTGGTCTTTTGGGCTTTTTGGTTTAAAGATGTCTCTTTCAACATGTCAATCTGAAATGCAGGAGAAATTAAGGCATATTTTATCAATAAACATGCAGGTATTGAAAAACATCAACTGTTTTCTAATATTTACAGCACCTTAAATTGAACCCTGTATATTGTTTGTTGTTATTTTGAGAGGAATACTCAGAAGTGGATGGCAAATGAGTCCTCTGTATTAACCATAACACTAGAAGACAATTTTAAATTGATATATTAATAATTATGCTCATAGTCTTTAAAAACTTGGGTAATACACCCTTCCGCTGCTTTTAAAAACTGAACTAGAGGTAGAAAGATACATAAGCCACCATATTTTGGGCTGATTTTATTTTTTCTAGTATCGGCATTGGCTGATGGGTGCCACTGCTGGCGCGTCTTCCAACTCCTGTTCTTTCCCATACAATTTTCCACAACAACTGATTTTTTTCTGCTACACCCGGCTAGGCTGCTTCGCTTCTTCTATGCTGTTAAGTATTGACAAAGGCAAACTAGAAAAATTATTTTTTCTAGAGGGGGTTTTGACGCCCCCTCTAGTGCAGTGCCCCAATGCTGCACATACATACACTTTTTGCACCACTGATGCTTTGGCATGGGTGAAAAAATAATTCTGAGTTTTTACATATCACAAACAAGCATTTGTAAATAAACAGGAAGATTACAACATATTTCGTCCAACATGTTCGACTAGATCTGGATCCCTTTAAAAGGACTATACTGCATGTGGGAGGAGGCAGCAGCCACACAGAATCTGAGCATTTGTTGGGACTGGAAGCTTTTAGTTATTTACTGTACGTTTTATTAAATCAGGTATGTCTACACTGAACAATCAGAATCCACGCTGATCTGTTTCTCAGTGTCAGTTGAAGTGCATCAATATAAAAGATGCAATCTGAAATCTTAAGAGGACACATCCTTTTACCAATAGCTGTGAATTATGGATGAGGACGCTTTCAAACCCAAAGGCTGGGTCTCCCATGCAAACACAAGGAAGTCAGAAAGCTAATTCAGCTCTCGTACCTCATAACGAGGAATTTACTTCACTAAAATTAGGAGCAGCATTAACTCAGCAGCACAGACACAGTGGGAACAAAGCATCATATCAGCAGAGGTAAGATATATGGTGTTTGTGATTGCCTTGGGAAAAAAGACAGAAGTCATAAGTCTGCAGTTTCACCCCAGAGGGCTGCAAAGACACCAACATGACTTTTTAATGTTTAAATTAGATTTCATTCTGACAAAGCAACAACCAGCTGGAGGGTGGAGAAATAAAAACTGCATTTTCTCCAAACTACTCTTTCATTTCTACACTTTAAGGTTTGTGCTCTATTACTTCAGCCGGCTAGTATTGGATGCAGTAATGTCCTCAGTTAAAAATAAAGCAGAAAAAATGACAACTGAAGAACTAGAACAACATAATATGGTCTACTTTTCTACAAGATAAGCACAGATAATTTGTCCTCCTAGCCATTATTGATCATTAAATATTTAAATATGGAGCAGAGGTGAACACTTTTAAAAACATTTTTTATGAAACATTATAGCATAAGAAACATGAAATTATTACAGAGGTTATATTTGAAACCCTCTCAGTCATCTTTTCTGCAATAAGCTTAAATAATAATGAGCTATGAACATGTTAAAAGCATTCTATGTGCCTCGTCTAGATAATATACATCTTTCGGTCTATAAGATACAATTTCAATATTAATACATATAATATGGAAGCTTTAGGAAGCCCCCAACCCATGCCTGTGCAAAATTTCACAAATTATTTTGCCACATTTATAATCTCAATATAACATTTAATATATTCCAATATTAGGAATAATAAACATTTAAGGAATTATTGTTAAAAAAACAGAACACATCTAACTATAATGTATACTGAATTACCTGAAACACAGTTAAAAATCATATCACAGTTAATAAATAATATTCTATAGCAATATAAACATATTAAATTACTGTTCAGCCATATCTTTAACTCAACTCTGGAGGCTAACTCAGCTCGAAGTCATCCATTTCTGGTCCATTTTTTTAAGACATAATTTTGTTTGCTGTATTATAGATATTATTCCAACACTAAGAAAGTCAGTGTGTTGGATTAAACACCTACAATATTATGATTGTATTTGTACAACATACACAATAGTACCCTTTGCTGCAATTAAAAGGGTTCAGATAGTAAGACCTATTAATTGAACCAGTGAAATACTAACAATGTCCTTCATGCCTTTGATTTTTCGTTGTTATGGGAATCAAGGCAACTTGGCTGTCCCTGTGGATCCCTGCAGATCCTTTCACTTGACCTGACTACAGAGACACGATCAATAAATGGAGCTTAGAAGTGTTTGGGTCAAATGGGCCTAACCTCACATTTATGCATGCTAAACACAGGTTCAAACAACCATTTCTATTTTAAAATAGATAATTTAAGGTTTGAATAAGTAAAGATTTGTTTTGTCTTTTTGTTTTTATCACACTAAAAGGCAAAAGCTTTCTCCATCCACATCTTCCGAATTGCAGCTGCTATCCCTCGTCCCTATCAAACATAGACTTAAAAACACAGCAAACAGGTATTTTATTCATCTTAAGAGCTTCTGACTTCCTGTTCATATGTGATATATAATCAATAAGAGAAAAACTAACCAAGCTGCCCCCATTTTTAAGGTGAGACAAATACACTAGCTATCACAGGTGGAGATTAAAAAAAAAGCATTAAAATGCTGACTCAAGCCCGACTGAACCCTGTGAACCTCAGCGTTCCTTTTCGCCTGCAGATTTCCGAGAACAAAAGATGCACAGTAACCGCCGTGTTTGAAATGAAGAATTGCTAAGAGGCTTAAGTCCCAGGACTGAGGGAATGTGAGGGAAACAAGAAACGTAAAGATTTACCAGTGATTAAGAGGGGTAGCAGATATAAAATCTACAAGAGATTTTATGTTTATCAGAAAAGGATAGGATGAGCAGTAAAGAGGGGGGGTTCAGGAAGAGAGAAATGAAAATAGAAGATAATGTAAGGTTTCTAATTTGGACATCACGTTGGAGCGTACGCAGCAGCAGACAGCTCCCGCAGCATCGCTGCCACCTGTTTCTCTGCAAGTCATCTGCTGGTGATTCATTCCTGTGCCCACAGAACGAGGAGAAGGCCTTCCTTCAGTGCTGAAATCAAAAGCATGATCGCTTCTATGCACGCGTGTCAGCCCAATGAAGCCTTGTTTCAGTGAGACAAATGGATTTCACAGTAATGCTTACTTAATCGATTACTATAAAGAGTTCCAGTTTATTGTGCCACGGTGCATGGATGTAGAAGAAGGTGAGGAAAGAGGGGATGTTGAAGGGAGGGTTGGATTAAGGCTGAAGCAGCCCATATGATGAGGGCTCATCTGAAGAGCTGGAGAAAGAGAAAATAATGACGGAGACCCGCTGAACTCAGTGAAGGTTCAGCTCTCATGAAGGGTGAATGACAGCCCTCCTCCCTTAGCAGAGATTTATTCACAGAGCTGCTGTGTTTGAGCAACTGGCATTCTGTTTAAACAGGATTTTCTGTCTCCCTCCTTTTAAAAACATCTTATGTTATGCAATAACCTCAACTGATTCTACAGCACACAATCCTAGAGAGAACAGTCTGAGCACAACGATTTAAAGGTTCCAGAATCTATGTTAAACATTAACTTTTAAATTGTGAATAAGCATCAGTATTATATACATATATTTAGCTTCTGATACCTTAAATTTTCCTATGTTACCAAATCCTGCTTACATATTTTTTTTATTGACTCACAGGCACATAGAACTGATTCAGACCTTTTCTATATTCATTGCATGGGAGGCAGCCAGATTTGGTCCATTTAGGGTAGAGTTGGATACGAAGGGCCGGGCCCAGACGATACGCCCACTCTGCTGTGTTTACGTAACAACTACGAGGTGGTAACAGTCGTAAGCATTCCTCACCAACATGGTGTTAATTAAAGTATTGGTGCATTTATTTTAGCTCTGTACATGGCCAAAAAGAAGACTTTCAAGCCAAGTTATCTTTTACAAGTGGCTCTAGACCTGTTTTAAGGAACCTTCAATTGAAAATAATTGAGTGCATTTGATGAAATTTCAAGTCAAGTGTTAGAAATAAAGGCAGTGAATCGTTTATCATTCATGGCACACCATTTTGTAGAGTGCATGTGTGCTGGGATAACAGGGGGGCAAATTCAGTGTTTCACATAATGGGGTACATTTACAGCAATGTCACGTCTTGTTCATAATTTCCACCATTTTGGATAAACTAAAGAAATTAATTGGCAAAGTGTCTAATGACTGACTTGGAGTGCATTGTCTTATCAAATACATGCCATCTCATCTGTCTGTGACACTGTACCCAACTCTACCTTTACACACAAGCATTTAACAATTATTTTAATATGTAAAGACTAAATGAATTGTTTGACACTTAATCCATCTGGCAAAAGCTACTATAGCCTGATTTACATGCATTTTGATATAATACGTATCCAATTAAAAAATCCAAATAGGCATTTATGTTTTAATAAATATGAAAGAAGTTGTCTTGCAGCATTACCTATTTTGTGCAAATCCCTAGTTACCAGTAGATGGCATGAAGTGGTAACTAGGGATGTTAAAAAAAAAAAAAAATCTTTTCATTGAATATAGGGTAATGGTTTATTAGATTAAAATAGGTTCCAGTCAATTTTATTGGTAATGTTGGCATAAAAGGAGCCTCACTGGTTTAGAAAACAATGTTGGAGGGAAGGCATAATAGAGCGGGAACATGAATCGATCCAGTTTGGTCTGGGACTATTTCAATTATTTAATAGTAACAAGGATGCAGAATACATTTTATGTGGTTATGTTTGTAAATAAAAACACTTATATAAACTCCTTAGGTTGTCACCTCGATAGCTTCCATTTATTTTGGCGGGGCAGCATCAACTTCTCACAAGGCAAGAACAATAGAAAAAATGTGATAATAGAAAAGTGGAGCAATACACAAAGCGTTTGTAATTTAACAGAAAGAGACATCTGAGTAATTAGCATGTAGCATTAATGCACCTCATGGAGCTAAATGTTCATATTTCTCTGAGAGCAACCAGAACCACCCGGCACTAAATTACACTAACTACAGGATTACACCAATTATAAAGAGCTAAATCCCAGCTGGCATTCACCGCACTGAAATGAAGTGGCAAATAGTCTGACAGCATGTAGAGCCACATACCTAGTGTGTTAATGATAGTTATACATCACTGTTCATTGGAAATCATAAGAGTTTAAAATACTTTATTCATTGTTTTTTTATTCATCAAACTAATAGAATAGAAAAGAATAGAAAATCCCTTTATTGTCAAACAATTGGGACATTCTGGTGTTTACTGATGCAAAAAGATTATAGAAAAATATATCAAATATAATATATCCTATACATTTGTTGTTTTATATATTTCATAAATAAGTTTAATCATTTCACTCAGTATTTAGTAACTGCCACAATAACCTGTTCATATATATAATTTTTTACTTTGTATCTTGTGAAAAATATTTACCCCTTCATGCTACAGAAAACCTTCTTAATACAAGAGAAAAATCTACTTTGCTTTAGATTGATCAATCATTAATTTATTTGCATCTCTACTGGCAACCTGTATAGGGTGTGCCTCGCCTTTTACCCACAGATTGCTGGAGGTGGATACCAGCCCAAGCCCACCCACCCCCAGTGACCCTGTCAGATAAGAAACAGAAAATGGATAAACAGTAAAACCTGCTAATGAATTTCTGAAATATTAAAGGAAGACAAAATTTATTTAATCTTCGTATTAAAGGTATAAAGGATGATCTTTTATTTCCGTGTGGATCATCTCAATAAGTGGTCATCCTAATCGTCAATCTTTCTGGTGATATGTTTACTTAAGGCCTTCCTACGTGCTCGTCCCATTAGCCATCTTTTTCTGTGCATGCGCACTCTGAGGCCTACATCTGTGGTGAGCTACGGTTTCAGACAGTCGTGAAGCTCACCCTTCTCAAGAATTGTATGAGAAGAATGGCCTCAGAAGAGGCAGATAATTCCCAGAATGTCACAGTGGCCAGTTGTCACAATAGGCTGTCGCTACCCGACAATCTAATAACAAAGATGGCGCACACACCACGCAGAGGGGGAGGAGTTACGAGACCAACTGGCAGCAAAAAGCAGTGATCATCTGTCCGAACGGTAAGTTATAAAGTCCACTATACAGTCCCCGCTTAAGTAGAAACAGTAAGCTTGTATGAGCTATGAGAACATCACATTTTAAACAGGGCGTGCACGAGGAGAAATAGGCTTGTGCTTGCGCTTGCATCTGCATTTTTTTTTTAAGTGGAAAGGGCGGGTCTTTTTCTAACTGTATTGAATCACTGAGCTTTTCACAGTTCCAGTCATACATTTTCTAGAACACTGAGAAATCCTGAAGGCTGATATTTGAGAAGTTTACGTTAAATCACAATTCAAGAGCTGCAGTTGCACTCAGACTGTTGATTCAACCACAACTCATACACTGGACAGTCCATATAGCCCAAAAAATCCAGAATGAGTTCACATCCCTCCTCAGTATGGAAATATATGCTGAAGGATTTCTTTTTAAACTTAAATCTTTGCTCCTGTTCCCAAGTAGTGCAGAAAACAATTAATAGACCAGTTCAGCAACCAGCTGCCTGCCTTAGCTATAAAACAAGACTACTCTAAAACGTGCCATTCGCAAGATTAACAAACAGCCATCTGTGTCTAAAAGCAAGCATAGCCCATAAACGGCAGCTGAGCAGATGCATAAAAACTGTAAGCTGTCAGAGAGTTGGTGACTAAACCACAGGAAAGATGAACTCTCGCTGGGAAGATGCGGTTAGGTGTAAAAACAAAACAAAACAAAAAAAAAAGTAGAAATGTTTTCTTATAATCTTAAGACGTGACTTGATGGGAGAGAAAGGAAGATATTGGCTGGACAAGGTCCTTAACTAATTTTTAGTTTCTTCATAGAAGGGAAATCTCACAAACTATTACTGAACCAACTCTCGATCTAAACAAGAGTTGTTGTTTTTTTATTATGAAGCTGTCAATTCAATTCAATTCAGTTTATTTATATAGCGCCAATTCAAAACACATGTCATCTCAAGGCCCTTTACAGTTCACCAGATCATACAGTCAAATTGATTCAAAGTTTTCTATCTAAGGAAAACCAGTTGATTGCATCGACTCATTGAGTCGAATGCAATTCCTCACAATAAGCATGCTTGAAGCGACAGTGGAGAGGAAAAACTCTGTTTTAACGAGAAGAAACCTCCTGCAGCACCAGGCTAGTGTGAGCAGCCATCTGCTGAGGCCGAGAGGAATGTCATCTTACGGCATGCTTTTTCCAGAAGTATATTATAAAATGCATTATACGGTCTTTGTTAATGTATTGAGATATATTGGGATACATTTTATTGCCAAATTCTTGCCAATTCACACAACTAGTTACAAGGAGTCAATCATTGCTGGCCAAACATATTCAAACCCCTGGCAGGATAAACAGAGAAACTTGACATCTTGAAGACATAAAACACAAACCACTTGCATCTATTTTACCCATATAAGCTTCTTTAAAGAACTTATTTATCTATTACAGATTATATTGACCTTGCAGTTATTTTCTCACCTTTACTAAGCCTGCACTCAACATCAAAAATGTTTCAGATAAATGTTTTAGCTAAAAAAAAACAATACAATTATTTGGGTATGTTACTCAGAATCACGCGTACTTTAATCAGAATTTTTCTGTGCACAGAGATGAATGCTGCTGATAAGTACTGATTGTGTTTGCAAGTGTGGTTACGGAGCCTTAGTAAGGGAAATGGGTTAGCAGCTCCCTACCCAGGAAACTCAAAACTCAAGTTTCATTTTGCTCAGAAAGCTGCATCCTGCAGACAAAGTGATTGATGCATTAGCAACAAACTGCTAAAGCCTGCAATGAAGCTCATAGATCTGCTGACTCTGCAGTATTTTTGAAGCCAGCTCTTTGTGTCCATGTGATGACGACCTCTCTGCAGTCACAGATGGAAGATGTCATTTGGAATCAAGAAGAAACATCTCACAGCTCTGTTGTGAACGTCGCTCCATGATTGTTGCAGACAGAAAAGGTGTTTCGTAAAACGGAAATGTGAAAAATAATGCAATCCAGAAACGAACCTTTAAAAACTACTTAAATGAAAAAAAAATTATTTTGAAAGTAAATTAGCCGTTTTCTCAAATTTGTTTTAATTATTTTTAATATTATTTATTTATTTATACTTATTTTTTATGATATTATAAACAATATAAATAATACAATATTTTTATATATATTTTATATTTTTCACAAACAATTTTTTTATTTAAAAAAAATATATATATATAGTTTTAATGTTGGCTGTAAAAAAATAATAATAATAATAAAATAGGAGTGGGACCTGTTCTGTTTTTACTTAAGAGGGGAAGTGAAAAATATAACAGCTTTTATAAATAAAAATAAATATTTAAAAAGAGGGGGGGGGAGGCTGAAAAGATAGAGGGGTTTAATTTTAACAGGATTATTTTGAGAATCAATTGAGGAGCTTCAGATTGTATTTACAGTTAGTTATAACAAACTGAACATGGTCTGAGGTGTGTTTTTCTTTTTGAACATTACATTCATCTGTTGAGCTTTAAACTCCACCAAACATGGAAAAAATCTTATATTAGAGAAGTTTGCATAAATATGTTCAGAAGTTTGTTGAGAAATTTGTGGGCTTTCTTGTTAGTTTTTCAAATTTCATTTTTAAAAATGTCTTGGTTTTTTTTTTTTTTTCCATTTACAGAATGTGTTCTTGCAACAATCATGGAACAAATTAAACTCCAAATAACACTTCCAGTCTGCTCATCCAAAGGGAAATGAAGCATGAGGCTGGTAACCTGACAACAGCCAGATGCATGTCTCGCTCCGCCTAGCTCCGCTCACATACATCTGGGAACCCGCCATAGGAATTGCCTTTACTGAAGGCTGGGCCTTATCAAAACTCCTTGCATATGATTGGATAAGCCACTTGTCTGTCATCTTTATTGACGTGCTATTTCAACCACTCACACCGAAGCTAACCCGTGACGCTGTGAGAGGAGGAGCCATTTGGTAGATCAAGCTCTTGCCAAATCCGGTCGGGAGAAGGGCGAAAACATCGTTTCCACCAACAAAAGCCTTCAAAGCCGTTCTCTGATGTTCTTTTAATGAAACAATATCAGATAGATTGGACAACACAGAAGAAATAGCAGCATCAATGCTAACGCTTGCTTCCTCAATGCGAGCCGCCATTGTTGTTGGAATCTCACGGTCGCTTCTCCACTCCAGGACACACCCGCTCTGCGTCCTGATTGGACGGACCATAAATTCGGTTGGGGAAATCACTTTCAATGAGCGGGTTCCCAGATGTATGTGAGTGGAGCTGGGCGGAGCGAGACATGCATCTGGCTGTTGTCAGTTTATGAGGCTGGGGGATTACGCTGAAAAAATGGCTGGTATTCCTGTTCCAAAACTTGGCCCATGACAACATGTCCCTGACCCAGAAAGCTGCGCTGGTTGCTTTCAGGGTGAAGCTGGAACCTGGTTCCTTAATGCTACGTTCACACCTAAAGCAGCAGGAGCAGCAAAAACGAGCGTGCTGCTTCATTTTTGATACTTTTACAAGTTTAGTTATAAATCGCGGCTGAAGCATCTTTTCTACTCCGGCAGCGCGGTGGAAAGTGGGTCTGATGCACGTTGAGCGGAGCTACCCTATCATCTCTTTGCCTGTAACAATGGCAGCTATATTTGCTGTGATCAGTGGGTAAAAAATAGTTTTAATATGTTTTTAAGTGGGAAAGTCCTCCTGTGCACCTGTTCCTCTGTGCAGTAGGTTCATCCAGCTTACCATCCTGCCTTCAAATATTGTTTCTCTGTCGGAGCCGCTCAGACCCCCATACACCATCAATATGAATCCCATTCAACACTAGTCTCTGGCCTGGTCGCCTTCTCGCGGTTTGCCGCTGTGGCTGGAAGGCGTTTTTCAAGTACGTAATCCAAACTTTAGGCATCAGGATAATAAAAGCGAACATGTTTTGCCGGACAGATTTCAGCTATTTAAGTTAATTTAGGCGTTAATAAACTGTTTCTCAGTGGAGTGATCTTAGCGATCTGTATCATGTGATGTGTCTGTCTCCCTGCCAGCTCCCAGATCAGTATCTCTGATTGGTTGACGTGGCACGTCGAACAGCAAACGTTTTTTCCAACTCCAGCAGCTGCTGCATTTGCAGCGTGTCCCGCACCTCCGATGCTCAGAAGCTCGCGAGAAGCTGCTCCAGCTGCTGAGACACGCTGCTCTTGCTGCTCCAAACGCACTGGGGGGCCTTCTGCTGCGCTAAGATGCACGTCAACCATTGACTATGCATGTAAACTAGCTGCTTCTTCTGCCTCTGCTGCTTTAGGTGTGAACGTAGCATTAGGCATGTGGGCACACCGATGTAGAAACTGGTGATTATCTCATTTAAAGCGTCTTTTGCATTTGCAGAGGGAGAGAAGAAACAACCAAAGAAGTATGAAGAAGGAAGGACCTCCTGAGAGCTTATTTAACACCCTGGCTGCTTCCACCTACTTGTTCTAGAGCCTCTTTCTCTGTGACGTTAGTCAACTCAATATAAAAACAGGACATCATGCTTTCTTTCCCTTTATAGATGCTCTGTTCAGAGACTCCAGTGTTGCGCCCCCACTGTAACAAACTCTTCATAAAAAAAGGAGGCTTTTTTTTCTACTCTCATGCATCTGTTCTTGACGTGTGCATTAATAAACAACACGGGCAGAGCTGACACAGCATGAAAAGTGGGATTTTCGTCAATATACGGCACTGTAGATTGTCGTGGAACTTCAGGTTAGCGGCAGTTTACGGCAATTTGCACGCTTCGCCGAAAACTCCCGTAAATTGTCAGAAATTGACGTGAAATTTCTTAGGCAGTGTTCCCCCCATGCCTCCCCCCCATGGAATTCTAGGGGAGGCTTTAACATGTAAATGAACATGCTGTGAGCTATACAAATGCAATGGGGTAAAACCCCCCCTGCAACCCTGGGTAAGAAAATCTCTGATATAAAGAGATCAGGTATAGCCTCTTACATTTTAGCTTGAATTGATTTATTTAATTAAAGTATAGAGACCAAAACAGATCTTTAGCTGACAGAGCAATACATTTAGAGCAGTAATTATTTTTTTTTAAATTTGCATTTAAGATAAAAAATAAAATGTTGTCTGTCAATATGCTCAATTCACAATTACTTAAGTGGAAAAGTTTCAAGAAATGATTCTGAGATGATTCACTTTATAACATGGCGCATTATCCTGTTGGAAGTAGCCATCAGAAGATTGGTACACTGTGGTCATAAGGACATAGGTCAGCATGCTAAATTGGTTTTAAGTGGCCCAAAGTGTGGCAATAAATATCCCCCAAATAGATGGTAGAAATAGATCCGGCTCAGTATAGCCTAATTATAGACTCTTACATTTTAGCTTGAATTGATTTATTTAATTAAAGTACGCTAGATTACTGTGTATGCAAATGTTATGTAAAAAAAATACACAAAATAATTTACTTCAAAAATTAGTTTTAATCAGAATCAGTTGGCTGTTATGGTTAATTTTTTTTTTTAGATTTCCACTTTTTTTTTTTGTGTTATTGAATATATAAGAAAACAATAACAATCTCAAATAACAAGTCAATAACAAATATTTCAATACAAGAAGAAATATCACAACTCCTGCTTTTGAAAAATAAAATTAAATGCACAGGCTGGAACAAAGTATAAAATAAAATAAATAAAAATAAATAAAATAATAATAGTAGTTAAAGTAAATTAATCAGTGGGGACTACCAACTGAAATTCTTCAATTAACTCAAACAATTTAATTGCATTTAAATTCTGCATCTTTCTCAGACATCTTTTGAAAAGGGAAAGTTCATTTTTGAGAGCAGAGATTGAGAGGGAGCATTTTGCATAGCGACATTTATGGATATAATACTTTGTTACAATTATTAGAATATTGATTAAAAATTCCAAATTTTTTTTCTTTAATGGATAAACCGAATTGAATGTTTTGCCAGGAAATAAAATCTAAATTTATTGTTTTAGAAGACAGAAAGGTTCGAAGTAGATCCCATAAGTTTAATACTTCTTTACATTCATAAAAAAGATGTTTAGTTGTTTCCAATTGAGTTGTACAAAAGCCACAATTCTCAACATTAAACTTAAATCTCTCTCTTAAAAACTCATTTGAAGGATATATGTTATTTATTATTTTAAATTGTAATTCTTTATATTTAGGAGGAATTGGGAATTTCAAATAATTTGTCCTAATTTTGACTATCATAGATTTCTTAAAATTTTGTAAGAGAGCTGTGCTTTTTGTTCTTCCTGGGTACATATTATTTATAGAATATTGATTCAAAAACTTGTTGTTGCATTTATTATCTCTAATGTCCACCTGCTCAAATTCAATCTTATGGAGACAAACAATTGCAATTGCAAACAATTTATAGGTGCATTACCGCCACCTTCCAGAATGGAGCGACGCGAGCTCTTCTCGCGAGTCCTTCCGTATAACAATGACGTCGTATGTGATTGGAGGAGCCTGATGAGCCTTCGGCCCCATCGTCCAATCACGTTTGAGCTTTTGTGCACTACGACTTCTCGCGAGACCAGCATATTAGCAGACATGTTTGTGTTACTATAGAACTTCATCTCCAGTTACCGTGTTTGTATTTTGTTGTTACGTGAACAATGGCTGCACGACGTCTCGCGTTCAACTCGCCTCCAACTGCTCTTAGTCCACAACTTTCGGCCAGCCCGCAGACTGACGAGAAGAAACTGCTGATTGCTATCAGCGGACTGTCTCGTCAGCTTGCCCAACATCCTGCCGACATCAATGAGCGCCTCACTCTGCTGGAGAATTCGATGCACTCCAGGTTGTAGTCCATAGAGGACAAGATGGCGGCTCTGCAGTCGAGCAACTTTCCGGGATATACGAACTCGAGGAAGAGAAGACGGGTGCACAACGCCACGCTAGCGGTAAATATATGTTCGATTACTGGTAGCTATGCTAAAAGCAGCCTAGCTTAGCTAGGCAAGCTAAAGACAACCTATCCTAGCTAGGTAAGCTAAAAGCAGCCTAGCCTAAAGCTTTATTAAAGTGTATTTTTTGTGATTCACAGGATGCAGTATGCCGTCTTAACAACTCGGAGACTAATTGCAGGCGCTATGAACCGGAGCAGGGGTAAGGTTTAAAGAATATGCTTTCATTCTGCGGTAAAAGGACATGGATACGGATGGATACCGACCATAGCTGTACTTTTTTTTTTTTTCACAGACTACAGTCGCCTCACAATGAGGCGGTGACCTCCTATTTGCTCGGATTTGCACGATGTTGATAAAGACGACATTGTGTGTAAGTGACTCGTTTTAATGTTTTCTCCTTCCTTGTTACTGTGACTTGCGTTTGATTTTTTTTTTTTATTCATACCACTCTCATTTAATTGTTTTCCAGCTGCCTGTAAGACGTATTATGAGACGGTATGCAGGAGCTTCAGATACACGCTGCTAGCCAGCACGCTGCGTGCGGAGGCGGCCAGGCTATCTGCTCGGAGTCGGGCCAGAAGAAAGAGGGTAAGACTTTATTTGGTGACTATTTTTCAGGTGCATTAATAGATGTGTTGTGTCCATATGCAGTGTGCTGATTCATTGATTTTTTTTCAGCTGCTAAAGGCGAGGCAGAGTGTGCTAGCAGATGAGGAAATGGAACTCTGGAAGTCCGCCACCGTCGACCTCATGTCCGACGAAGAAGATGGCGTCGTCGGCGGTGTCTCTGGATGGATTGTACGGTCGCCGCCATTTCGTAGGCCGGATCTCACTGAACTCTGTGTTAAGCTGCAGTCCCGGTTAGAAGCGATGCCGAAGTACAGGGCCACGCACAGTAGGCGTCTGCACATCGGACCTGCCTCGGAGGGAATGCTGCCTGTTACCTCCAACCCCGAGGAAGCAAACGGACCGTTCACGGAGTTGTCATTTTTAGATACGCATGTGTTTGGATATGCGTTGTATATAGTTGTGTGTGTTTCAATAAAGCTCTTTCTTTGCATAAACAGCTTCCTGGCAAATCTTCATTTCCTGTATAAATTCATTCATGTCCTTGATGGTAGCATAATAATTGTGTAGTAGTGTAGGATAACATAAATACACAGCATATGAATGAATAAATATATGAATGAATAAATATATGAATGAATAAATATATGAATGAATAAATATACGAATGAATAAATATATGAATGAATAAATATATATATATATATATATATATATATATATATATATATATATATATATATATATATATATATATAAATAAATATATATATGTAAATATATATATATATGCCAACCAATCACGAGCGACTTTACTTGTTTAAAAAGAAGTGGTTCCGTCCAATACTCAGTAAGAAAATTAAAGCCTGGCGTGGCCACGTGTGGTTTTGCTGCCAATCACGAGCGATTTCATTTGTTTGAGAATAGTGGTTTCAGCCAATACTGACTAGGTTATTCAAGCCAGACCTGGCCAGCCGCGCGGGTTTGCTGTATTCATATGCTAATTAGGGCCATTAGTACAGCTGATCGCTCTCCACATACATCACGGTACCTTTCCGACAATTTGTGGCACGACAAACGCGGACAAGCACGGGTTGCAAATTGTCGGAAACTGACGAAAATCAGGCAGATCTGCGGGAGTTTACGGGGGTTTACGGGGACGAAAATCTCACTTTTCATGCAGTGTGACTGGATTCACGCCCGCCTGGCCACCAGCTGCAGCAATCACAGACCTGTCAGAGACACATGGCTCCACTGGAGACACGCTGCTGTCTGGACAGTTGACAAATAAAGTCTCCTCCTCAAATGGTTCAGATTGGTTTGCAGCGTACAGTACAGACTGGGTAAGTCTCTGGTGACACTGGAGCTCAACAGCTCCAACCATTTTATTACACAGTACAGAATGAGGCCAACCACAGCGTCCAAAGGCTCCAAAGGTTCCTGCGGCTAATAACTCTTCCCATCCCTTTGCCTAATTACCTGACAGTTGGGTAATTTAGAGGTTTATATAGTCTCTTATGGAGCCTGGATTACAACACGAAGAGATTGCAGCATAAATTTACACAATACCAGATGTTGACACACAACGATTTAAGCTATTGTGTCACAATGAATGTACTGGTAAAAAAAAACAACCGAATCTTCTGAGATTACTTGCTAGCTTATCGGCTTCCATCAGCCAGGAAGTGTTTATTACAGAATGTGATGATTAGGAAATTTCTTCTGACAAAACCTGTCACTATTACTTCCTTAAACGCGACTCCTTAAGTCATTATGGTCATAACAATAGGACAGATGAGAGGTGGATATCATACAGGTATCATGTCTACTGTATCTCAGTTTTTCCAGCTGTGACATAAACAGTATGTTGCTAATCCAGCGATACAGTAAACCTGCTGAAGCTAAACTATGAACAACATAGATGGCGCTGCTGCTGTTCCATCCAGAGTGAAGGAATGGAACGTTTTCTAAGTATGTAGCTAATGGCTGAGGGTTTTGGCTGCAAAGCTGCAATTTTTTCTGGGCTAAAACCAGCGATGTAGGTAGACAGACAGGAAGAAGAACAAGTGTTGTCAGTGATATGATGATGAGAATTTTCAGAGAGCAGGGTGGTTTCTACACTGGTGGTCTACTTACTGCTGGGTTTGGAGTGATTTGTTTAATGTCTTGTATCCACAGAAAAATAAGTTAAATGGTAACGATGCTGTGATATTCTTCTAAAAAGGAATTAGTCAACTTCTAAATTTCTGGCCTAAACTTAGGAGCTCACCTATAGTTATTTTAATATAAAAGAAGATATTTCATGAATAAGACAAATTAGGATTATCATCCAAAACACCAGATAAAAACAGTGAGTTTCCTTGTACGCTATAATATCACATTTTGTTCCCTGATTCCTAAACTTTCATTTATTGAAGTGTGGTCAAATGAGTTGCTAGTTCATATTTTCAATAGCTAAATGTTTAAAACAGTATACAATCTAAAACATGATTTGTTATAATCAATTTTTTTATATTAAGTACAGCACTTCAGCTTTACACAGCTAGATTGAGTGAAAACATTTAGGCAATTTTTCTTTGCTAAGGAACCTAAACTGAGTCGGTTTAAATGTAGAGCATCTGTGTCTTAATTTATTTTTTTCTTGTTTTGAGCAGGTACATGAAAAAATAATAAGATTAATTACATTTAAAATAATAAAAATAACTGAATTATTTAATTCAAGTGCATCTAATGGCAAGGATATTTAATCCATTAGCAGATCATCTAATCTAATTGATCAAATTAAAGGCAAATATGCTTTTTTAAAGAAAAGTAAAGTGCCATTAAAGGACTTATAACATTTACAGCAGCCAAGAGGTGTTCCTCTAATATTACCTGATATTTGGCTGCCTCTCTCATTTCCTCAATTCTAACCAGCCTCCTAAAGAAAAGCTTCCCCACAGCATGATGCTGCCATCACCGGGTGGGAATGATGATAAATAGTCTTAGTTTTTTGTTTGCAATGCTTTGCCTAAACGCCAAAAAGGCTCATTTCAATCTGATCTCATGGGCAGTACTTTTTGTGCATTTTATCAAATTCCACATGTAGAGAGCTGTGATTCATGACATACATTAGACAGGAAATTTTGTGGCTTCTTTTGTTCAATAAAAGCCTTTGAAGTTTAGTAGTATTGTGCCTGGTTAGTAGCATTGTTAAGTCTGTATGTTTTATGTGTGTTTATGAAACATTTTATGTTAAACTCTAAAGCAGTTTTCCAAAAGGATACCTGTTTTAATGTGAGATCCTAGGCCTTGCAAATAAAGAATGTTTTTGTTCTATAAAAGGAGAGGTGAATAGTTTTTAAATTTATTGCAAAAACATTTACACAATGTTTTGTTTTATTTGTGAAAGTAAAGAGTCATTAAATTTTGAATTTTAGAGGCTGCTTATTTGTTACTTAGTTTTCAGTGACTTTATAGCCACCTCCGTTTCAGGTTTATGAGAATTGAGTGAAAAAATAAAATAAAATACGAATTTAGAAAATGAACGACAGATTTCAAAGGGCATTTTCATAAACATTCTCCAACAAACCTCTGAAATCTACTTTGTCTAGACTCAGACTGATCCTTTGCTAATAATGACACTCTTACTAAGCAGATTTTAATTAGTTTACCTTTGTTTTGGAAGTTTCTACCTAATTAAGTTTTTCTCCAGGAGTTTTCCATGTTATTTACTTTCGGCCGGAAGAATCAGTTTCTTCCAGTTTCTTCTTTTTTAAGGTCAGATTTACAGAAAAGTTTTGTTTCGTTTTGTTTGTTTTGTTTTAATCTTTCATTAAAATAATAAAAAAGAAGAAAAATAAAAGAAGAAAAAAAAACTAATAGTATACATATAGTTTTCTAAGTGTTGACAGGTCCAAAATATATAAATATTTATTTTAAAAGGATTCTACACCAATTGAGACGATAGGTTGAAATGTAGCTCAGGCATTGCCAGATCCTGGTCGCTCTGTGATAGCAATGAGAAACGGCTTCTTTCTTAGATTCAAGCCAAAAAAAGGAGCAAAATAAGGGTGAACGTCAGACCAGATATGACAAAAGGAAGCAAAGGTGCTCAGAAGCCACTAAGAGGTTCACATCGTCTTTTGGATGGATAAGCAGATGTTGAGGTGCGGCTGTGGTGCAGGGGTTAGGGGTGTGACCCATGTACCGAGGCTTTGGTCCTCGATGCGGCCATCACAGGTTCCAGTCCTGACCCGGTGCCCTTTGCTGCATGTCTTTACCCTTTCTCTACTCCCATTTCCCGTCTACCTACTCTCTCTAAAAAAAATAAAAATAAAATAAAAATAAAATAAAAATAAAAGCCAATAGAGCCTAAAACTAATGGTCAAAAAAAGTTCAACATTTGCTAAGGATAGCATCCAAATTAGCATTTGCAGACATGGCAACCAGCTGGCAAATAGTACAGAAGGAGATCGGGCGTGTGCAAGCACCCAACTGCCTGAGAGGGGTTAGTCTTTTATCTATCACCTTTAACTTAAAAAATTATGCAAAACTTCAACCATATTTAATATCTGGAGAAATAAAAATTCCATAGCAACAATAATTAAATAAAAATCTTCTTAATGGTTCTTATTAGAGCTGAAACAAATAATCGGATTAATCATGATTAATCAATTATTGAACTAATTCTCAACTAATTTAGTAATCGATAAATCGTTAATTGGAGTATAGAGACCGTAAAACATGCCTGTAGCTGACAGAGCCACCCACTTAGAGCAGTAATTATACAAAGATTGTAAAAAAATATATATATAAATATTTTGCATTTAAGATTAAAAAAAAAAATTTAATCTGTCAATATGCTCTATCCAGAACTTTTCAAGTGAAAAGTTTGAGTTTCACCTGGTTTAATTTCATAAAAAATCTTCTTTAAGGACACTTTGGCGATAAATTAATCGAGAAAATAAACTTAAGATTAATTGATTTGCAAAATAATCATCAGTTGCAGTCCTAGTTCTTTTATCATCTGGAGCACAGTTGTTACTATTCTAAACTATGCTGAAGCTAATTGTTTCGGGGTTTGTGTTAAATTTCATTGAACTTTTAGTATACTAAATATGATAAATTTCTTTAAAACGACCATTGCTTTAACTTGAGCAACACGCAGTGTCTCACGCAACCCATTTGCAACAGGAAAACGTCAATCATAGCTCTATGAACACTGACAGTTTCGGGCGTCTGTGTGCAGCCATAGTGAGGAGAGTCAGTGTCCTATATGTTTTATGTGTCTCCCTAGTTTAAAACAGCTGGATCACATGTGGAGGTCATTATCGGGCTTCTGCAGACCTTGATCAAACACTGAGCAGTCAATAATTCACCTCTGATGGAGAAGAAACACATCTAAACATGCCAGACAAGCTCAAATCTGTCAAACGTGATCCTGGGTGATAATCAATTGTACTAGATTTGATTTCCTTTAATAAATACCTGATATTAACTCAGGCCCAAACAGCAAAACGACAAACAATCTGTTAATTCTTAACAGAGAACTCAAGAACATTTAATTTTCTATTATAAATTATCTGAGTGGCAAATGTACAAAAAAAGCATCCCACTCTGCAGATAACAACCAATTGATTTAACTGGTATTTAATAAAGACACATGACCCTGCTATTAATGCATGATCAATAGATAGATTGGAGCACAGAGCCATGAATAATGTGGTTCATTTGACTGCCCCAAAGAATAAAAACAGACCTGCCCTGATAAAAGCCTGAATTAAAACCTGGAGATTTAGATTGGGGCGTTGCCAGCTCTGTGAAATCTCCTGGAAAACAATTGAGTCGCCTCAGAAAATGAGAGGCTGTTGGCTGTCTGAGGGTGTGGGCATGTAGAGCTCAGGATGGAGAGCAGAGCTTAGACAGAAAAAAAAAACTGATGAATCAGAGAGAGTTGCAGAAGGCGTCATTATGCTCTGTGCTTCATGCAGTAAAATGTTAATAATATAAAGCAGGTCAGCGTTTAAAGAACATGGGAACTCAGTCTGGACATTAGCAGGACACAGATTGCGGTCATACAAGTTACCTCACCGCCGCTGACATCCTGGGTGTGTCTCAACACAGGAATATGAGAATCAATAAAAAATAAAATAAATAAACTTGACTCATCAGCATCGCCACATAATGTTTTCAGTTTCCTTCCCTGTATATTTCCACTCTAATGCTCTATTTAACTAATATACAGGGCGCATAATCGCATTTATAAACTTCAACAAAGCAGATAACACTGCACTTCAGTGTTATTTCATTAAAGTGACGCCCTATTTTCACTCTCTGTGAACAAACATGTATTTTGTTCTCCCTGTAACCTCAGAGATGCGTGTCGGCCACAGCAGCTAGCTAAATGTCCGTTAACTTGCTCTCTGACCAGCAGGTGCAGCGAGTTCACTTGACAAACAACCGACAACCAACTACTTCTGCCGTGAAGAAAACATTTCTTACCGCTCTGCTCCCCAAGAAAGACGAGTTTAAATTTTCTTAGAGGGTTCCCAAAGTCATTTCCCACGGACATTTTGAGGTGGAGGACGTGAAGGATGGGGGGCGACTGGAGACGCCGGGGCGGACAGAATAACGGCAGGACTTCGGGGCTGTTTGGGGGAAGATGCTCGACGGAATGGGGCGGCGGTGTTACCAGCCTGGTGATGGGCACGAGCCGCCGATACTGCACCGCCCGCTCCGTGACGCTAGGGGGGTGTGTTTAGATGGGCCATGTGCGCATGCGCGTTTTCCACACAACTGTGCCAGGGAAATAAAATTACGTCATGTTATAGAGGGAACATAGTACAATTTCTAATAAAATAAAATGAGCATTTTTTTTTTTACATCAAAAACTTAAATGGATAAATGGATGTGAGAAATAGAGAGGCAATCCAAACCAAAACAGAGAAGGAAAGTAGAAAACATTTCCAAAATTAAAAAGCTTATAGAAATAACAGTTGGAAAATACATACACTTTATTATTATACAGATTACACACACACATACACACACAGACAGACAGACAGACAGACAGACAGACAGGCAGATAGATAGATAGATAGATAGATAGATAGATAGATAGATAGATAGATAGATAGATAGATAGATAGATAGATAGATAGATAGATAGATAGATAGATAGATAGATAGATAGATAGATAGATAGATAGATAGATAGATAGATAGATAGATAGATAGATAGATAGATAGATAGATAGATAGATAGAGCATTTTAATTAATTTCACTGGTTGCTGATTTTTTCCTGTCTGAATATATATATATATATATATATATATATATATATATATATATATATATATATATATATATATATATATATATATATATATATATATATATATATATATATATATATATATATATATATACCCTATGTCCTGTACAAATGCTATGTGGCAAAGACAAACACTTTCTCAATTGTGTTCGTTGTCAAAATCTAAATGTTCAGGCATGTTGCCAATGTTCAATAGGATTTTTAGTTTGATTTGACTGGAGTAAACACCGACGTTTTGTTTAAACTGAAGGGTAATACAGTTCTTACTTGTTTTGTTATTGGTTTTATTGTCAAAACAACAAATAGCATTTATATTATTAAGTATAATCATAAGTTTAAATAGAAAAAAGTCGGCTGCTATTGCATATTTATTGTTGTAATTGTATTTTTGGGGAGAGGGGGTTCTGTGGGGGTTCATTCAAAAAAACATGCTTATACCACTTATATGGGTGAAACTGATGTGAGCATTTTAAGTTGTAAACTCTGATGATGCAATAATACAAAATAAAGCAATAAATTTGAGCAAGTAAAGCTGCATGCTTCACATGCCCTTGGTGCTGCTGAGATGGTTGGAGGTGAATGAAGGAGGAGGTCTGACTGATAATGGGGAGCAGATTGTGAAATGCCTTAAATGTTTTTACAATATTTTGAATTCTATTTCTTGATAAACCATCATAAAGTGCAGCTGCTGGAGGACAGGAGTGATTTTGTTTGATTTTGCTGCTGAGTTGTCAACCATCTGAATTCCAATTGCAATAATTAGTTACAACAACCAAAGTGTATTGAAAATTTACAGAAGAGTGATATCAATGCTATGAGCCTGAAAGAATAGTGAGCTGTCAGGGATAACACATAGACTCAACCTTATGAGAGTGGAAAAAAGGGTAGCTGTTGCTAGAAGCTGAATAATTGCATACTATAGATCATAGGCATTTTTAGCCTATTTTTGGGGGTGCAGCATGCGAACAGCATGTGAAATTGAAAAGTTCGCTAGAGATTATGAGAAGACTCTAGTGACAGTAAAATTGGGGGGATCTACATGTTTTCTGAAATGCCAGATTAAATCACACTTGGCGAGAGAGTGGATCAGTAAATAAGGTTCCAAACGTTTAAACAAATAAAGAACTCTGACCTCAACTGAAGCTTCCAGAGCTTCAAATATGGTTCTGAGCTCTTCTGCTGCAGCCCAAACATCTTCTGGTGGCTCATTCACTGCTGCATTTTCAGATTTTTTTTTTTTTTTCGAATAAACTATAAATGGTATAGAAATCTTAAACAAATATTAAGGTGTTTAATATAATCAACTGACCTTTAGTTGTTGTTTTTTTTGTTTTTTTTTTATGCTTCCAAACCAATTTCATACTATATGTTTAATGGTTCCTGCACAATAAACATGTATATCCCAGATCAGAACATTTTGTTTATTATATCCAAAGCACTCTGATTGCTTTTTGCTTTTAGTTGAATCAAAAAATATCAAGTACACCAAAACCTGATTTTAAAAAGGCAATAGATTTCTTTTTCTTTTTGGTTCCTCAATTCTGATTTGTTTTTTACATCCCCGGGATCTGAATCAGCAGTGGCTATAAAACACAATTAACTGTTGTATTTATAGATTTGTATACATAATGGAAAGAGAAAAAAAAATGGAGTAAGAAAATCACTGAGATTTTACCTTGTGAATATCTTTCACATATCTCAACCACCATTTGTCACGAAGGTTCCGCTTTCTCAATTAACAGTAGAATAGGTTATTCAGGGTTGGCCGTAGGATCTTTGTTGGGTTATTTATTTTTGCCACAGTGTTTATTGGCTCCATTTTGGCGTGGCCTGAATAACCACCAGGAGGCGGTTAATCAAATTTGATCTTAATTAGGGGGGCCACATGCCGAAGGCATGGCCCACCTATTACTATTGCACATATTTATTCCGCGTATTATTATACAAGCTTATAGTTCTCCTCGCCACCGAAACTTCGGCGCGTAACTAGTCCCGCATGGTTTGTCGGATCGGGCCCAAAGTTGGCACACGCGTCCGGACCAATGGGGTGATGTGTGCTTGTATAAAACTTTCTCATTAGTCCGAAGGTTTGCGAATTATTAGCGAAAACGTCGCAAAAAAAATCCAATAGGAAATGAATGGGGAGAGGTAAAAAAAAGCATAAAAAACAGCGCTTCACTGTGTCGGCATACATTCACGTAGAAAAACAGTTTAAAGCTCAGTTTGTAGATAAATCCTTCATCTGCATAAAACTGAAGACGGCATGTTGATAACTGCTACGGTTTTTGTATAATCAGACTTCAAGCGCCACAAAGTTTTAGCAAAATCCTGCCTGCTAGAGTGGAGCAACTGAAAAACTAGAGTGTGAGGCAGCCGTTTTTTTAAGACCAAAAAACATTTTAAAATCGCCCTCATGGCCACATATTTATAGCTAGAGTCACCATTTTTGGTCCGTTTGTAGACTGAAATCTCTGGACCCACACAATGTCTTCGGAATTACGGTAGGATTAATACTTTTCCTTAAAAACCCTCCAGACCGACCTAAAGTCGATGAGAATCAGAGCATTTTTCCATTGGTTTTGGAGCAGCAGTGGGGAGAAAAACGAATGACATTATGTGTTTTAAACTCGTCATAAATATTGTTCTGAATGACACACATACACCAAAGTTGGCATAGTTGGAGTCGAAGGATGGCTGATGCTCACGGTGAAAATTTTTTTTGAATAACTCATACGGTTTTTGCTCAGCAGTCGTTTGTTCGGAGGACATTTTAAGCACCGGAAAGAGTGACCTGCTGCAGCTAGCTCAATTAGAAGCTCTGGTGTGATGAAACGTTTTTTCTTTTTCTTTCTCTTCCCATTCAGGTTGTAGATGACCTACAGCCATGAAAGTTACTCCAATTGAAGACAAGATATAGCTGTCGCTTAGATAAAAATAATTTTTCAGATACCTTTTACGGTTTTTACTCAGCAGTCGTTTGTTCGGAGGGGTGCTTTAGCAGCTTAAAGGTGAGTGACAGTGTGATGCTGCAGTTAAAACAAAGGGAGGAGCAGGTGGGGTCAGCCATTTTGTTTGTGCTTCGTTTTGGGTTGTGAAAGACCTACAAACATGAAAGTTACCCCAGTCTGAGACAAAGGATAGATGTTGCTTTCACTGAAAGAATTTTTCAAATACCTTTTACGGTTTTTGCTCAGCAGTCGTTTGTTTGGAGGGTAAGCACCTGGAAGCTAGCTGACAGTTAGCTTCTGCAGCAGGCAGAGTGAAGCAGGCTGTCGTTTTTTTAAGATAAAACATTTTGTTCTTGCCTCACGGCCACATATTTAGAGCTACAGTCACCATTTTTGGTCAGTTTGTAGGCTGAAAGCTCTGGACTCACACAATGTCTTCGGAATTACGGTAGGATTAATACTTTTCCTTAAAAACCCTCCAGACCGACCTAAAGTCGATCAAAATCAGAGCCGTTTTTCATTGGTTTTGGAGCAGAAGAGGGGAGAAAAACGAATGTCATTATGTGTTTTAAACTCGTCATAAATATTGTTCTGAATGACACACATACACCAAAGTTGGCATAGTTGGAGTCGAAGGATTGCTGATGCTCACGGTGAAGACATTTTTTGAATAACTCATACGGTTTTTGCTAAGCAGTCGTTTGTTCGGAGCTGTTCCTCCCATTCAAAAAAGCCTGAGAGCGAAGGAACGATAGTGCTGCGCTTTTCTCTCTGTCACTGACAGGCTCGGTAAGCGTTGTCAAGGTAACCGTGCTTCAAAGAGATTTTACCTCTGCTGTTTTAAACAGCACATATTAATCTAATGGAGGGTGAAAGCACTGATTTAACATTGGGAAATGGATACTATATGACTGCTGTCCATGACACTTCCCTTGCCACTCAACACTGATAGACTTTCAAAATAAGACTCCAGGGACCCTACAAAATAAAAGCCTCTATATTTTTTACATATATTTATTGCCCTATATGGCTCAACATTATGACCCAAACTCAACCCCATTTTAGAGAATAGACTCTAGGAGACTGTTTAAAACACACCCTAAGGCAAATTTCAAAATAAAAGCATCCCATTTCATCTTCATCTACTGCCCTAATAACATGGAAAAAAGAGTGATTTAACGATTGGAAAGTCATGAACTATCATTGCTGGGTCTGAACATTTTCTCTAAACACAACTCTGTTGGACTTTCAAAATAAGACTCCAGGGACCCTACAAAATAAAAGCCTCTAGATTATACTAATGCAATAATTGATGCAAATGGCTCAACATTATGACCCAAACTCTTCCAGGTTGTTTTTATTAGACTCTAGTGACCTTTTCAAAACACACCACAGAGCAAATTTCACAATAAAAGTCTCCCATTTACTCTGTAATACAGCAGCTATTCACCTAATAACATGGAAAACCAGTGATTTAACATTTGGAAATGGATTCTATATCACTGCTGGGCATGACCCATCTTTTGATGCACATCCATGATAGACTTTCAAAATAACACTACAGGGACTCTACAGAATAAAAGCCTCTTCCTTATACACACTCATACATTTTGGCATATTGCTCATAGCCATTTGTAATTTCATCACTGCAATGGCTCATAGCAGGCGGGCGGAGCCCGCCATTGTTGATTTTTTTCATCGCTGCAAGGGCTCCTAGCAGGCGGGCGGAGCCCGCCAACTGCGCTTTACCCACTGCGGTTCAATATGGACAACCCATATTACCCTTGTGCATCATATGCTGTGCACGTCTATTTCCCAGATTTAAGCACAAGTGGCACACAGCTCTCTTTGCCCATGACCTAGCCCTCTTTCCTTCCCTCAGCAGCCCTCAAAGGCGTAAGCAGTTGGTCTGGGGAGCCCCGACGTCACTTGCCAGGGCCGTATTGGCCCAGTTACCCAGACGGGCAGTAGGTGGCCCCCCTCAAAATTTCTTTAGAAATTTTCTAGTTTATTTCACTCCTCCGCTGGATGTTGCTTGGCTCCATGACTTACTGTTTGACTTTTTGTGCACCTGCATGGCGAGCACCAATAATACGGATACCATTTTGAGAGCCAAACGTTTATTCAACTATTGTCACCCATTCCAGGTAGGCAATAAAAAGTTCTACTGGATTCACTTTGTATTAGTCTTTTTCCTGCTTCACAAAGGTAGGCAGCAGCTTGTCAAAGCCATGATGGCAATTATTTTACATCCAAGTAGTATGCAGTTCTTCATATATATATTCACACTTCAATTTCAAACAGATGGTATCAGTATCGGCCAATACTGCACAGCCAGGTATCAGGTATCGATATCAGGGCCAAAAAAATGGCATTGGCGCAACACTACTTTTAAGTTTACTAACAAATGGAAACAAAAAGGGTTTTAGTTCTTTTAATCTAAAATAATATATTTATTTATTGTAAAGCTTGTATATTAAAACAAAACAAAATTTTTGCAACAAAGTCATCAGGAGATGTGAGACCAATAACAAAAGTTGTACCCAGATTGCTGTTTGCTGTAGTACATTAGGTATATAAAACACCTCCTGAATGGAGGAGGATTGTTTGGGCTTGTTTGAAGCAACAGAGCTTGGAAATTCAGCCAACACTGAACCTCTTTGCTTTCTAAACTGTTTTTCTCTCCAATCTTTTGATAGCTACACTTTACAGAAGAGCATCCTCCTCTAGTCCAGCTGCCTTTAACCATAACAGCATGAACAATTATCACCTAGAATTTAGAGACTAACTAATCATTTCTCTGTCTCCATTGCAGCTGTTTGTCCTTTGCCACGGGCTCCTGCAGTTCTCCCAGCTGCTCTACAGCGCCTACTTTAAGAGCACCATCTCCACCATCGAGAAACGCTACGGCCTCAGCAGCTACTCCTCAGGAACCATTTCCTCTCTCAACGAGGTAGGAGCCAATAACAACACCTCCGCCTGCCTTGTAGGACTGTGATAGTGTGAATTTATTATTTTTTTTAAGGGATACTGATGACAAAGGGGAAATAAAGTGCAAGGAACACATCAGAGTTAGATTTCCTGATATTTAAGGGGTTGGCATGTATTTGGGAACAGCCTTATAGATAGAGGGGTCAGGAATACTGAGAGTCATTATGTTCTCACCACGACCAAATGTTTTTCATCTGTCTTAGTTAGATAACCTTTCATCGGAATCATGATCAGCATCAACTTGTTGACATGTTAAGCCATTAAATCAGCCCAAACAAGGGGCTCGAGTTCCCTCTGGAGCAACAAAAAAGCCCTTTAATGATGTTTTCAGTGAAATAATGGATCGACTATTAGAAGGTTTATAACTAAACTGCATTTTCTAGGATAGTACTTTGTTAGTTTGATTGAGTTGGAGAAAAAGAGTAATAATTTTTTTTGATTCTGTGTTTTCTGTTCGACAGGTCAGCAACTGCATTCTGATTGTGTTTGTGAGCTACTTTGGCAGCCGGGTTCACCGTCCTCGCGTCATCGGCATCGGTGGACTGCTGATGGCTGTCAGTGCCATGATCCTCACCTTACCTCACTTCTTGTCGCAGCCCTACGAATACGAGTCGGTTTTACACAGTAAGAACGAGCTGCACACACAGATAAACAAACCAAAACCACATGACGTGTGTCGACTGAGCAGGTCCAGAGTGGTTAACTCACAAATATACAAACTTGTCAAAGCAATTTTAAGGAGTCGACTCTGGGGTTTGGTTTCTTAGACGACTGCAAAGGTCTAAAGGGTTCCCTCATCATTTACATGTAAACTTTAAGATGAACTAAAGAATCTGTTGCAGCTAAAAGCTGCAGTGATTAGAGTTACCCTCAGAGTATTTCATTTGCAGTAACAGAATCCGTCTTCTACCTTTTAAAATGACCTCAGTATGCTGTTGTCAGAAGAAGGCCAGATAAGCTTCAGGAAATAGGAAAAAAGTTCAGCTTCCTTCATTAACTGTCTGTTTTTGTGCTTTTTTTTCCTTATATAAACTGACCATGTGTGACTGCCTGTTTCAATCCAGGTCGCCATGATATCTGCAACCTACGTGAAAACTCCAGCAGAACAGAATCCTGCGGCCGCGAAGACACCGGGCGACTGTCGGACTCCAGGAAACTGTGGGTGCTCATGCCCATCGCTCAGCTGCTCTTTGGCGCCGGCTCGGTGCCCATCCAGCCCTTTGGCATTTCCTACATTGATGATTTTGCAGGACAGCAAAACTCCCCTCTCTACATAGGTGAATAACCGGGGGTGCAGAGATACAGCAGACCAGTGTGTGTACATAACCAGAAATTAGTTAAAGGCTCCTGTTGTTATGCAGTGCTTTGCAAAAGCTGCTGGGCATGACCCATCTTTTGATGTACATCCATGATAGACTTTCAAAATAACACTACAGGGACTCTACAGAATAAAAGCCTCTTCCTTATACACACTCATACATTCTGGCATATTGCTCATAGCCATTTGTAATTTCATCACTGCAATGGCTCTGAGCATGCGGGCGGAGCCCGCCATTGGTGATTTCATCACTGCAATGGCTCTTAGAAGGCGGGCGATGCCCGCCAATGGTGATTTCATCACTGCAATGGCTCATAGCAGGCGGGCAGAGCCCGCCATTGTTGATTTTTTTTATCGCTGCAAGGGCTCCTAGCAGGCGGGCGGAGCCCGCCAACTGCGCTTTACCCACTGCAGTTCAATATGGACAACCCATATTACCCTTGTGCATCATATGCTGTGCACGTCTATTTCCCAGATTTAAGCACAAGTGGCACACAGCTCTCTTTGCCCATGACCTAGCCCTCTTTCCTTCCCTCAGCAGCCCTCAAAGGCGTAAGCAGTTGGTCTGGGGAGCCCCGACGTCACTTGCCAGGGCCGTATTGGCCCAGTTACCCAGACGGGCAGTAGGTGGCCCCCCTCAAAATTTCTTTAGAAATTTTCTAGTTATAGAAAGTATTCGGAAACTCTTTGTTAGCTGAAAGGTTTAAATCTATCAAGCACCCAAGATGAGTAACTACAGAAGACAAGTTTTTTTTGTACATATATTTTAATATATATTAGTGTTCTCAATACACACTTTTATGTCGTCTTTATTTTATATACATTTTTGCATATATTGTCCTCGCCTGTTTAAATAGTTGATTTTATTTAATTCATTTAGTTGTTTCCTCATATTGGTTCCCAGTCCTAAGGCAGAATAAAATGTTTATGTACACTGTATAAAAAAAAAAAACAATGAAGATGTTGCTGGGAAAAATAAAAGTTTGCTTTGGTCTTGCTGGGGAACCATTTCTCCCCCATGTGTTCATTGTGTCTCATGCAGCAAACAGTTTCTAAACTTTCTTTAACCAGATTTTTTTTGTGCCACTCTTATACATATTGTCTTATCTTATATATATTTTATGTATATATTCTAAAACTGGACAAATAGGATGTGCTGCAAATACACTAACTTTAATAACCCAATAACAACACAATGTAGGTGCATAACTTATTTTATTGAAAAATATAAAAGAAGTGAAGGTGCTCAATATCTGAAAATTCATTTAAAAAGTTACACTCGATCATACATGAAACCATTATTGGTGTTAAATGTCTCAGGGTATGAGACAAATCAGTAGAAAATAACTTAAATATTAAGCTATATAGTTAATTAGTTAAAGAATATGTTCCCAAATGCAAACAGAAACCAAAGTCCATTCCAGCCTAATATGAACACTTAATGTTCAGTTATTTCATTTTTTTATCATTATTTAATCGTTTATCTAAAATGTAAAATAGGTATTATGAAGTACCCTAACTGCAAACGAGAGATATATAAAGTGGCTCATCTTTAAATGAGCAAAGCTGCTTTCCAACAGGCTCAGCAGTGAGCAGCATGGTACATCCATGCAGGTCCTTCTTATTCTCTCAGTACACAACTGATCCAATATGAAAGCTTCATGTCATTTCTTTGTTTTTAGAGTTATGGTCATTGGATACCATTAAAAAAAAAACTCTGGATTTATCCCTTTTTGAAAAGATCCTCATTCGCAGAAGCAAAGCACCTGGCAGAAACTAGGCCTGCAGAAAATCCAGGTCACAAAGGACAGTCTTTATGGATTCCTCTCACTGAAGCAGCCTTCTGAGGAACACTCTTCTTCAACATGTTCTACTTCATAGCAATGCTGTGAAAAAGGGGGGAGGGGATCTCTGCAGGATCACACTTGTATTTCTGGTTTCTTTTCCAGATCGTACTCCTGGGTCCGCTTTGCCTTCCAGCCCAGAAGGATCAGCAGGACAATGCCCATGATCTTATAACCCACCTGTAAACCCAAGTACCTGTAGAGGTATTAAAAACAAACAAGCTCATTAGCAAATACAATGCATACTTTCAGTGGAGACTTCTTCAGAGCTGTGAATGTTCCTACCTGCTCCTCATCAGGCTGTTGTCATAGTATCCACAGCTAAACTTCTTCCCACACACCTTTCTCCACCCAATGCAGGACATGTCAAAGACCATCCCAAAGAGAGCAGGAGCTGGGAGCCAGGCTAGCACAGACAAATATGAAGTGTGTTTTAAAGCGAATCTGTAACTTTTAGCCAAGATCTTTAACTTGGTTGTAATGGTCCAGAAAGCAAATGCACACAGCACTGTCTAAAAAACTATAGAGCCGACTTTTTAATTTGTTCTTGTCTCTGTTGAAGTCAGGCTCATGTAAGAAATTAGTTTCCATACTTTACAATGGTATTCTATCCCCTACACAAGGTGACACAGTCTACATAAGAAACAAGTGCACTGGAAAAAATCCAAATCTCGATAAGTCATTTTTTCTTAAAATAACCGCATTTGTTCTTGGATTGAGGAGGTAAGAGAGAAATTTTGCCAATGGAACAATTAACATTTAAAATGAGAAAAAATAAATGCATTTTCTTATTTCAAGTAGATATTATCTAATTATCTTATTTTAAGAGTAAAAATACTCATTCCATTGGAAAACTATCTCATTTCCCTTCTCAAATAAAGGGTAAAGACAATTAATTTAACACATTTTTACTTATTTTTAGATTGTCTTTCCAGTGTGGGTAAAAGAAGAAACTTTATCCATCCCAACTGAAGTCTGAGAACAGATAAATAAATGAAGCTGGATGACGTCAAGCTCCAATACTTGGAGGCAGTTCTGTTGGAAAAACACCGTGCAATATTTTGTAAATCTAGCTCAGAAAAAACATGGAGGCAGCGGAGACACATGATGGAGAGACTGTTGAACAAACGGGGCAAATCACCATACTGGGAAAAAGATGTAGAAATAAGTAAACATTTCTTAAATTAAGTGTATTTACCAATGATGATTTTCCAATGGAATGAGTATTTTACTCTCAAAAGAAGATATCTAGATAAAATGCACTTGAAATAAGACATTTCAATTGTGCTTTCTTATTTTAAATGTAAATTGTCTTGTTCCATTGGCAAAATGTCTCTTTTATCTCTTCAATCCAAGAACAAATGCACTTATTTTAAGAAAAAATTACTTATTTCGATTTAGATTTTTTTCCAGTGCACCATATCTTCTGGAGCTGTCCAGTGATTAAGGTTTTTTAGAAGCAGATATATTCCTGTTTGAATAACATCTTTCTCGAAAGCATCCCATGTAATTGTGAATCCGTATACTTAGGGAACATTTAATTTAATAGCTGGACTCTGGGGGACAAAAAAGCTGCTGTTAATGTCACTAGAAAATTGTTAAAGCCTGAAGCTCCTAAAGTTGAGGACTGGGTCAATATTGAACAGGACAACCACATTCTGGAGGAGCTATCTTTTTCTGTTCAAGGTTGAAGGGAATCATTCTTCAGGATGTGGTCTAAATGGACAAACTATGTAAAATCAGTAATCCCTGTGGACTAAATATGTCTTTCACATTTAAATTCTGCTGTACTGTGTATTGTACCACTGCTCAGGAAGATGGAAAATTTTCTTTCTGATTGTGCTTTTCCCCTAATATAAGAAAAATCCGACTAGACCCACCCCCCACACTCAATATTCTGTTATGGATGTTTGGTTATTATACACAAATCCTGGATTGGCTTATATTATTCCTGCTCATACTTCCATCGAGATGGAAGCTGGTCTGTATGAAGTAATTGTAACTTGCTTCTCCAAATAAAAGGTTAAATAAAAACTATAAATTTCCTTTGTGTTTTGGGATCTTATAGCAGACAAGCAGACTGAGAAGATGCCTGGTAAATTCAAGGCCACACTATAGAATAAATCATTCATCAGAGAACCTAAAATGTGTTTTATTAGGTAAGGGTCATATCCGTTTTGTTGGCTAATAGCTTAGTTAACTCTGTAAAGCAGCACTCAGGTTCACATAATTCATTCAGCAACAGATCGACCCTCTCAAGTTACATAGCAGTTTTCTAAAAAGAGCAACCCGAAGTGAGCATCAACATGAATCAAGGGCTGCATATTGACCTGGAAAATCATTCCTTGTATCTCAAGCCTTAAGTCAACATCAAACTGTTCACAGATGGCACAACAACACATGTTAAGCTAAAACTCCACACTGAAAAGTCATAACAATCAGGTTTGGCTGAGCTGTGGTGTGAAATTAAGCCACAGCTGTCATGATTCTTCCCTTTTGGACTTTTTGGTTCTGTTTACGTTTTCTTTTGGGGTTCTCAGTTATGCTTAATTTTATGTTACTCTGTGTTTGTCAAGATTTATATCATCTTTGAATCCTTAGTTTTACTAGTCCTGGTTATTTCTTTCTATGTCTTGTAGCTCTATTTTCTTTCCTTTAGTTTACAGTTAGATCCTGTTTTGCCTTGTTATTCTTTGTTGCACCCTAGAGTCCCTTTTCTTTCCCCTTATCTCCTTTTAAGTTGCTCCTGTCCACACCTGCACCCTATCAGCTGATTAGTCCATTCATTGTTTGTTTCTCCCATGTATACACCTCCTGTGAAGTTCCTCTTTGCAGGAAAGTCTTCCTTTTGTATGTAGGTACCTCCTGAGTGTCTCTTCGTTTTGGTTCCCTGCCTGTTCAGTCTGGGTTTGTGCTTCTTTTGCCACCAAATTCATTATTAAACCGACAAGAAACAATCTCTGCTTCCGTCTCTGCCTCTACAAACATCAACCAAATCTGACGACAGTACATCTTTATGACAACGATTGCATGGAAATCCAAACTCCAACATCCAAATAATCCAAATCTGTTTAGTTTTTTTAATCAGTTTTGAAGCATTTTCTTATTGGTTGATTGCGGATTCATTGATCCATTTCCTAATTACCTCAACAGTAAGAAACTAGTGAGTAAACTTTATTTCACAGGATAAAACAAAAATAAAAGGTGGTTCACTATAAAACCAACCCAGAAATTAAAAGCATAAAACAACTGCTATATTATCATAATGACATTAAAATGGAAACAATAAGATTTTGGTTCAAAATTAAAAATACTTTTAAAACACCAGCTAACTTTTCTGTCTAGTATTTATTCAGCATATTCATTTAAGGTTAAACTTACCCAATATTCTCATTAGTAAGAACTGAACTCCTATAGCGAAAGATTTCTCATCAAAGGAAACACATCTGAAATACAGAAAGAAATACATCACTCAACTTTCTAGAGCAGAACAGATTAGTAATCTATTAACAGATCTAGAATATTCAGAGACATGGAAAAACTTGCTGGTAAACCTTATAAATAATCATCAGTTATCTTTTATATGATTTCACACCAAAGGATAGAAGCACATAGGAAAGCGACTGAAGTCTAATTTTTTGGGGTGTTGAAAAGATTGGAAATGGGCTGTTCAGATTTCCATAAAAAAGTTGGAGTTGCATATGTGAAAAGAATGCATTTCTCTTTACAGATTGAATTTTATGAATCTAAATTGTGTTTCAGAGATCACAATCTCATCACTACAAGCCCCATAAGAAACGCTCACCCTTTTTTCTCTCTCCAAAATGTCATTTACAAAGCTGGCTGTGACTCCATCCTGGAGAGAAAAATCAGCTGTGCTGCTCCCATCAACACCTTCCTTTATAGGTGTTGGAGATCGGCCTGTTTTTCGGTGTAGTCCTGTTTCTCTGACTGTGACTGGCTGGATGTGCTCTCTTTATCCTCTGACATGGGAGCTGGCTCAGAGCTCGTCTGCCTGGCTGTGTGTTTCCTGGACTGGGCCGCCTTTTACAGTTTTTAGTATCTCTGCTTCCATCTCCTTGAACCCCAGTCGTCCTCGGCAGATGGCCGCTCACTGAGCCTGGTTCTGCTGGAGGTTTTTTTCCTGTTAAAAGGGAATTTTTCCTCTCCACTGTTGCTACAAGCATGCTTAGTATGAGGGATTGCATTCGAGTCAATGAATCGATGCAATCAACTGGTTTTCCTTAAATAGAAAATTTTGAATCAATTTGACTGTATGATATGGTGAACTATAATGTGCCTTGAGATGACGTGTTGTGAATTGACGATATATAAATAAACTGAATTAAAGTATTAAAACATGTTTACAACAATAATGGAACAGAATTAAATTATTAAAATACCAGCATGTCTGTTTATCCATCCACATTGGCATAGTTTTTTTTTTACCTGAGCACCATCATGTACAGAGGGTTGTGAGTGAGGCAGGCAATCAGCGAGGCCAGAGAGATGAGCAGGATGACAGGGAGGAGAAAATGAGGGCAGCTGTTTGCACAAGGAACTGGTTTGGCGCGGCCGTGGCCGCCGTGTATACACATGCAGTTGGTGTATTCCTGTATCCGATGGGAAAACAAAGGACATTTTAGGAACTTCCTCTGATCTGAGATATCATTGTTGTTATTAGCAGTAGCCAGACAGCTATGCATCCAAACCCTAAGGATAATAATATAAAATTTCAAGTTTTCTTGAATTAATGAGAATTATTGGTAATCATGATAAAATAAGGTCACAGTCAAAGTGATATTTCACTACACATTTTATCACATATTCATATTTCCTCAATAGGTACATTTCATTATCTTCTGGTCTTTGTAACATAGCAACATTAAATCTTCCTACAATGATATTTTTTACATATTTATGCAGCTGGCGATGCTCAAGATCTTTACATCACTAACACAAGATTGACCAAATTCCAAAAAGATTCACAAAATGAAAAGAAACTATACAATGAATAAGAAAAATAAATTGTGAGTGAAGGAGAAGTTAAATGCCTATTATTTCAGTGAAAATGTGATGAAATGTTATTAGTCCTATGATGACATGATGACAGTTTTACTTTTTGCTTTTCATCCTGAAATGTGTTTGCTTTTATATGGTTTATTAAGGCTCCCAAGAGGCATCTCCAGTAATTCATGCAAAATAAACAAAAAGCCATTTAGAGATTTGTGTGACTGGGTCCTTTGATTCCGCCTCCATAGAAACTGAAGAATAATGAACCTGACTTTAGTGCATTAATCCCTTAAGCTAGCTGAAAGCAGTAATACCTCTCTATAACCTTTAGTATTGCGTCGGTGGATGGCAAAATGTATGGATCTAATATATAAGCTACAAAAATCCAGCATCTAGCAGATTTTTCACAAGCTGTGGTTTATGCTGGTGAAGATTCTCAGTCATCCAGGTCGTAGTCATTTAAAAAAAAAGTAAAAAAAACAATCCACTGGGTTTTGTTTCCAAGTCTGAGGATGTTTTGCTTCCCATCAAGGAAGCTTTATCAACTCAAAATGTCAGGAATAGCGTTGAGTTTGAGGTTTTATACAGTAGCCCATCCTTGGTTTTGGTTTGAAATCATGTAAATTAAAACAGGCGAAGGTTCCGCCCCTTTGGAATGGGGGTCGTTTAGTTTCTTTTGTTAGCCTGCAATGCCCCCTACCTCTCTGTCTCTGAAAGGTGGGTCGTTAAAGGGGATTGTTGGCCTGGCTGAATAGGCGAGGTCTTCTGTTCCCCTGTAAAGGGGTTGGACTTGCTATGATAGTGGGAAGGGATCAAATCTATTGCTGCGTTGTAGAATTTTGAAAGCCGAAATCTGAGTCTAGCCCCTCTGTTTAGGGTTAGTTTTTCTTTCTTAACATAGATGGCTTCCTTCACGCCCCTCTCAGTCCACCTATTTTCTTTGTCCAAAATGTGAACATTCTGGTCCTCAAAAAAATGTCCTTTGTCCTTAAGGGGTAGATGCACCGCAGAGTCTTGTCCCAAAGAGGTCTATTTTGATGGGCTACTATAAAAAACCTTGAAATTAACGCTATTCCTGACATTTTGAATTGAAAAGGCTTCCTGGATGGGAAGCAAAACATCTTCAAACTTGGAAACAATGTCCAGTGGATTGTTTTTCACTTTTTTTATCACAAGCTGTGATGTTTCCACATCTCTTTTTCTTCGTCTTTAAGCTGTGATTGGAAATGCTGTGAATTAGTTTTCCTTTTAAATCCCAGCTGCACGATACACAATTCTTAAAGTCTCGCTATTGATATCCATATTTGTTAGTATGGTTATGTTATGTTAACTGCTAACCATATTCCATATTATCTACTTATTTTAGCAGGGGTTCTATGTCCGACATCTATGCAATGTATTACATATTTCTGACATGCATAAGAAAGCCTCATAAAACAGGGTCAGCGGTAATAGAAAAAAGCTGGGGTAAATTCCTGCATACCAAGGCTTTTCCAATTCAGAAAGGTACAAAGTCATTATCCCAGGAAAGATTTTGACAATAAATTACAAGGACAATACAAACACTCACGCTTGACGTCCACATTAACCAGTATATATTTTGTTCCTAACTTGTATGAAATCTCAAAAAAAAAAAAAAAAAAGTCTAGCATAATAAAAACTGAAAAAAATTACAAAAAATTTATTTCTAAAACAAAAATAAAAAAAAGAAAACTAAAGAAAATGTTATCTTTGAAACATAAGTTCAAGATAATGCAAATTCATAAAACGGAATTTCAAAAAACAGAAATTTGAAAAGAATAAAATAAAATTTGAAAACAAAATTAATTTGGAAAAAGTTCAATTAGAAAAAAGAAAAATTATGAAAAACAACTTTTAAATAGATTGTAATAAATAAAAAAATCTGAAAACAACATTAAATTTTTTTTGAAAAGGACAATAATTTGAAGGAAAAAAACAGAGAAATCAGAAAGTTGTTCTCGAAAACTTGTTTTTGATTCAAAAGTTTTTAAAATGTTGATTTTTGGATTGCATTCCTTTCAATTTTTCATTAGCAAAACATGTCTGCTTAGGACAATAAAGGAACTCAGTTTAGCCTACAGTATAACATACAGGGTATTTTAGTCCCTGGTTAATTTAGTAATCCCTTTTAAATTAATAAGGTATTTCTAAGATCAAGTAAGTTGAATTTCTACTTTCCTATTTTTAAATAAACATATTTCTGTTAAATTTAATGCTGTTTTCCTCTGATATATATTTTCTTATCTATATTAAAAACCAGCAAGTTTATATGTATAGAGAGAAGCATGAAGACCACCGTAGAGAGGGTACAGACCTGAACTCTGAAAGTGCTGTTGGGGTCTTTGGTGAAGTTCGTGCAGCCTGCATGGCAGGGAGAAATGTATTCGACGCCATCAGAGCCACAGACAGGATGGAAGGTGCTCTCAGGACAACCGCAGCTGGCATAGCACTTGGATAATGGCCTGTAGAGGGCAGCATCGTTAAACAACAAGCACTGGGTGATGATCCAAAGTAAGTGAACACTCTAGTGAATTACAGACACAGTTTGACTAGTTTATTTTCCAGAATATCGAATCAACCTAATATATTTTTTCTAGAATTAAAGAGAATGCATCTTATTTAATCGACCAATATAAAACGCGTTACATCCTCAATGTGTTTTTTCACCATTCTTATGAGTGAGCAAAAATCCTACGTTTAAAAACCAGGATAAAATAAGCTTTTATTTTAAAACAAGAGATCGAAAATTTTAGAAGACTCACAATGAGAGGAATGTTCATATCTGAGCTGTGATATCTATAAGCTCCTAAGAAGAATAATATGTTTTTTTTTTATTAAGATAAACACAAAAAAATTAAGTTTTACCATTAAGTTTTAAATTAATTTCACACTATCCAAAATAAAAGCACTTTCTGGTTTGAGAGTCTGGTTGAGAATAATTGAATCATAATAATGATTAGATAATGGAATGAGGTCTTAGATTCATTTCATATAATTTAGGTGAAATTAAAGGATTCCTATTTTTTTATAAAACGGGTCAATACTCAGATCTTAAGAGATGACAGAACAGCGAACAGTCATCTATGAGCCGGCCTGACGGTCTTTGCTAACCTGGACTGTGCGATCTGATGGTTGACCTCAGAGACCTTGTGTGTGTCGCAGCCCATGAAGAAGAGAGGGATGCAGAGGAGGGTGGAAATGGTCAGCATCATGACGGAGAAACGTGGGATGCTCTTCAGAGAAAGGCCCATCCGCTTCATGATCACGCCACCGATCAGCATCCCCACAGCCACGGAGGGCAGGTTCACAGCGCCTGGGAAATATCAGCCAACCTGCATTTTTACACACATCTAGGAACAACAGCTTTAAGACAAAGTTTTAATTTATAAGTTAATGAGCACCGAATCTATATTCATTTTAGAAGGTCCTTTTTTTCAACGTAGGGAAATAAAAATAAAAAACACTTTAATGGTTTCATAACCCAGTAAATGTAGAAATGTTTGAAAATTAAATGTGTTTGTGTCTCTATCCCAAACAGTTTCAAAGTCTTACATATCTCCCCACGTTGTTTATCTAATTTATCTATATTTCATCAAACCAAAAAAGACTTAATCAGATTCATAATGTCAGCCACAGTGGGGGACACCCTTTGGGAGTCAAGATCAAACTTTCCCACCAGAGAAAACTGTTTCAGCTGCAATGCATTGTGGTGGATGCATTATACTCCATGTCTGTTCTCAAACCACCAACAGTTTTGGTGAAACAGCATGATGCTACCACCAGTAGTCTAGGTGTAAAAAAACAAGAAGGGGGATGGTGGATTTTTTTTTTTTTTGAGTATACATAGCCTAATTAATATAGTCTATTAACCTAAAGCAATATGCATGGTCTGGTTATTACATGACAGGTACGCCGGTCATTGACCTTGGAAAATGCACCGTACAGTAGATCTGCAGTCAGACCCTGGACTGGCATGGCTATCACTGGCCCTATATAGTTAGGGACTAATTTCCCACTGGGATCAGCTTCATAGTCATGGTAGGACACTTCTTTGATTTATTTTGCTCAGGCTACTCATAAGCCCCCAGCCCGCCAAATGTTGGAAGGACAATATTATCGCCATTACTGTTAATATATAGTAGAAATGTTACACATTTAGTAATAAAATGTCACAGGGGATGGTATGGGGGGATGGTCATTTAGCAAGGGGGAGGATTTTTAAGATTTTTTTTAAGAAGGGGGATGCCATCCCCCCTCAACTCGAGTACTGGCTACCACCACCGTGCCTGGTAGAGGGTACAGCTTTCTTTGGCCTTAATGTCTCACCTTGTTTCTCCAAACATTCTTATTGGCGTCGCTGACAAAAAGCCCAGATGCTAATTTTAAACCCAGCTTGAAGATGTTTGCTTAAGAGGGTTTTATTCCTCATTCAGCAACGTCTCAGCAAATCATTGTGAAAAACTGGGTTCATGTTGGTCAGCAAGTCTGGAGCAGATCATTTATTTTTTACTAAATAAGTGACACATCTGAATATCTAGTTAAGAGTTTTGAGGGATGAATTGAACAATGGGTTCAGATTTGGCCCAGAAAGTTTTTTTTTTTTAATGAGAACTTCATTTATCCCCTTAACTTCCATGGTCTACAAAGTACTGATTAATCCATGGAGTAAAACAAACTATTTTAATACAGACAAGAAAAAAGGGAATCTTATCAATTTTAACTTGACCAATAAGTACCAATTATTGAAATATTTTGGTAAAAATCTGCAAATAACTTTACCTTAATGTGTACTGTAAGTATGACCTCATGTGGATTTAAAACATCTACATTAAATGTATATGTTCATACATCTAGTTCTATTTTTTATATAAAGGGTCCAGTTGCATATTTGAAAAATAAAAGATTACAAACACCAAAATACAATGGCTGTTTCAGAATAAATGTATCTGTAGGTGGCAGTGTTGTTTTTTTAATGGGGGCACAAAACACTGGAATAATCAAAAAAGAAGAAAATAGTTCATTGTTGATATTAAATGTGACTTAGAGCTGCAGGTTGCACCTCTGATCTAATAAGTGGAGCACCTTAACTTCTAAAGTGTTTTTAAAGTAAAACCTTAGAGGTAAAAGTAACTGTTTTCTTATCATGTAAATCCTAATAAGAATTGATTTGGTGTTACCTTGAATACAGGAGCCATAACAGGACTAGAACTAGTCCCAGAGGGGTTCTGACCCCTGTTGGCTCCCATCTAGAACCATCTATCAAAGAGGAGTATTTAATTAGTGTCCTGACTGTAGCATACCTACCTACTAGCAGGCTGCTGTAGGCAACTGAAGCTCCATATTGTCTCTCCAGGAACTTGTTGAGGAAGGTAGCAAGGCCTGCTATGACGGAGGAAAAACAGCACTGGGCCAGAACCAGCAAGACGAAGAGAGGACTCAACAGCATGCGGACAAACATCCGGGGAAACACTGACCAGAACACACAGGAACACGGATTAGTACAACACTACTGGATGCCTATGAGGATATATGCCTAGAAGCCGGTCTTTGATATACTTACGTTTAAGGAACTCAACTAAAGACATTTCCTTCCTTAAGTCATCGTTGGAGTCAGTTTCACTCTCGGTGCTCTAGAAAACAGTAAAAGAGTAACATCAGCTCTTCTTCACACACAAAAGAACTATAATCATTTGACCACAGTGTAATAAGTGCGGAATGCCAGACATTCGGAAAGATTGGAAAAATCCTACGAAGCTGCCTCTTCTTGGTATATGTGTTTTAGGCAACAGCTACGCATTCTTACCTGACCCCAAATTAAGTTCTTCACCTTTTGGAGAAAAATCTGTGTTTAATATTTATCCAAATGGAGACAGCAACAAGCTCTCTGGATGGATGGGGCGGAAAAAGCACCGGATGCCACCAAAGAAAGCCCAATTCAAATACTGGATGATTCTTTTTTTTTTTTGCAATGCATGTGTTTACAGTTGCAGCTGTTTGTAACATTTGTTAACATGTAAATGGAAGAAGACAAAGGAGTTTGAGCTCAAAGAACCCACACCCAAAATAAAATCTATAGCACATATTGGGGATCAGTTAGACTGATGTCAAAATCATCAGTATCAGCCAAGAATGATCTCTAATGCCCAATGATGAGTACGGTGGAGGGTACTCATCCACCGTATGATGGGTACTCATCCACCGTATGATGAGTACGGTGGATGAGTACCACCGTACTCATCAAACAGACCCACAGACTCTGTGGGTCTGTTTTTCTACCATGCGGACATGTTGGATCAATGACATCAATGACTATTTAATGACAGCAGGATATTTTCAATAGACTTTTGGAATCTTTAAGAAGTAAAATAAAAAAATAAAGAATTTTTAAGTGAGACACAATATTAATATAATTAATAATATAAAAAAAAAACATTGGATTACAGAATATAGAAAGAAGCAGGAAGGAAAAGAGTGCTTTTAATAAGACAGAGTGTCTTTCATTGAATCCTTATCAGACTGTCTACAGAACATGCATGTACTAACACAAAACCATGTGTGACATCAGAGTCAAGGACTGTAGTGACAATACACTACCAGTAGGGGTCAGTAAGAAACCAAAGAAAACCTTTTGTATATCTAAAAAAAAAAAAGTTTTATACAAATCTGCCTCAAAACATTCCTGTACTGGTGGGATCTTACTTACATTCACCTCTATATTCATTTGGCGGGGAAAGAAGAAGTAAGGGATGGAGGTGATAACCAGACAGCCGGTAGAAATAAGCAGACCGATCCACCAAGCCCCCACCCAGCGCGGGTCGCCTGGTCTCAACTCCTGCTCGGCACCTGAAGCAAACAACATTGAGCTCAGAGTCGTCACAGGCAGGATGGAAATGAGCTGCAGGGTGTGTTTGAAGACTTTATCATTACCCAAACCGCTTCTGTTCACGTCCACATAGATCCGCAGCATGACTGAGCCCAGCAGGTAGCCGATAGCAGGTCCGAATACAGACACAGCAAACAGGATGGCTGTGAACGACAAGACAGAGGGTCAAGAGAATCATTACAGGCAATGCATCAAATTAAAGAATAAATAAAAACATTTATAGGGGGAAAAAATGAGATAAGTGAATTGTTCTAAAATAGAATGTAACACATTTTCAGTCTATTTTAATCTGGTACCTTTATATACAATCTGGTTCAAGTATTTATTCTTTAAAAAATTATCTTAAAAAATCTAGTTGCTCTCTGAGGGCTGGATGGGTTTGAAGATAAATCGGATGTAGGGATACTTAAAGCAGGGTTGGGTTATAAAGCCATACCCAAAAGGTCTGAACCTCTCATAGAGCTGTCTCCAACCCTGCAAAATGAAACCCACAAGGAAACGGTCATCTGCATGGATTGACAAGCTTTAAGCAAAGACAGCAGTAGTTTCAAAAGCAGCCAAAAGGCCCGCAGAACCTGTAGGGGAGCTGCAGAGATCCACAGCTCAGGTAGGAAAACTATCCCACCGAGCAAACGTCTACATTTGGTTGAAAACTGAAAGGGGAAAAGCCTTAACTTTCAGATCTTTGAAAAGATGTTTAAAACTTGGTTTTAAACATTTACAAGTCTATTAGTGGACTACTGAACTATTTCTGGACTAAATCAAGACTATGACGGATTACCAGATTTAGCCTGAAAACCAACGTCTAAATAACGTCTTGCATTTGGTGGGTGTAAACTGTGAATCTAACCTTTGAAGACAGCTTTGTTTTAAAGAGAACCATAGAAAAATGTATTTTAAAGTTTGCTACATCCATGCGAGGAGGCATGGTAAACATATTTAGATTATCATTTGTATATAAAAAATATGCAAATCCACATCACCAATATGCTCCACTGTGAGGATTAACATTAGAAAACATGAGAAAGTCAAAGAGGTATAAATCCTTTTGCAAAGCACTGCATAACAACAGGAGCCTTTAACTAATTTCTGGTTATGTACACACACTGGTCTGCTGTATCTCTGCACCCCCGGTTATTCACCTATGTAGAGAGGGGAGTTTTGCTGTCCTGCAAAATCATCAATGTAGGAAATGCCAAAGGGCTGGATGGGCACCGAGCCGGCGCCAAAGAGCAGCTGAGCGATGGGCATGAGCACCCACAGTTTCCTGGAGTCCGACAGTCGCCCGGTGTCTTCGCGGCCGCAGGATTCTGTTCTGCTGGAGTTTTCACGTAGGTTGCAGATATCATGGCGACCTGGATTGAAACAGGCAGTCACACATGGTCAGTTTATATAAGGAAAAAAAAGCACAAAAACAGACAGTTAATGAAGGAAGCTGAACTTTTTTCCTATTTCCTGAAGCTTATCTGGCCTTCTTCTGACAACAGCATACTGAGGTCATTTTAAAAGGCAGAAGACGGATTCTGTTACTGCAAATGAAATACTCTGAGGGTAACTCTAATCACTGCAGCTTTTAGCTGCAACAGATTCTTTAGTTCATCTTAAAGTTTACATGTAAATGATGAGGGAACCCTTTAGACCTTTGCAGTCGTCTAAGAAACCAAACCCCAGAGTCGACTCCTTAAAATTGCTTTGACAAGTTTGTATATTTGTGAGTTAACCACTCTGGACCTGCTCAGTCGACACACGTCATGTGGTTTTGGTTTGTTTATCTGTGTGTGCAGCTCGTTCTTACTGTGTAAAACCGACTCGTATTCGTAGGGCTGCGACAAGAAGTGAGGTAAGGTGAGGATCATGGCACTGACAGCCATCAGCAGTCCACCGATGCCGATGACGCGAGGACGGTGAACCCGGCTGCCAAAGTAGCTCACAAACACAATCAGAATGCAGTTGCTGACCTGTCGAACAGAAAACACAGAATCAA